>NW_024582423.1:604511-609547 GCF_018398535.1 Haplochromis burtoni
ATGGAACCAAGGGGCAATTCCTATGTTTGAAAAGAAAAGTCTGATTGTGTGGAAGTTTATGGAAAATGTCACTACTTCTCACTTAATTTATGACCTCAGTAAACAATTTCTTATATTGTTTACGGCCGCAGTCACTATTTTCAACTATTATTTACAACCATTTCAAAATAGTTGGGGTTCTGTGTAAAAATAAAAACAAAATTCAATCATCTGCAAATCTCATGTACCCGTATTTTATTCACAGAACACAGAAAACATGGAATAGCATAAAATCTACCATTTTAAGAAAATACAATCTCATTTTGAATTGATGGCAACAACAGTGCCATGTTTACTACTGTGTAGTGTCCCCTCTTCTTTTAACAACAGTCTGTAAACATCTGGGAACTGATGAGAGCAGCTTCTGGACTTCTGAGACAGGAATGTTGTCTGATATAGGATCGTAGCTGCGCAGCAGTCCTGGATCTTCACATGGTTCATGATGCTTCAAATGTTTTCATTCGGTGAAAGTTCAGCACCAGGACTCTTCTACTATGAAGTTGTAATACACTGTTGTAATAGATGCAGATTGCTGTTTGGCATTGTTTTGCTGAAATATGCAAGGCCTTCCCTGAAAAAGACATCATCTGGATGTGAGTGTATGTTGCTCTTTTAGCACTGATGTGCCTTTTTAGATGGGAAAGTTCTCAAATCCACCGGTGCCACAAACTGGATGGTCCGTCTCCTCTTTTTGTAGAGGACAACATCCATATTTTCCACAAAGTATGTCTAATTTTGATTTGTCTGACCACAGGATGTAATTATGTATCAGTCCATTCTGAATGAACTTTGACCCAGAGATTGTGCTCTGGATTCTGTTTCTGTATCGTGCTCACATGTCGCTTCTTCTTTGCTTAAAGGAGCTTTCACTAGCTGGGCCCACGTCCTCATTTTTATGTTTGACAGTGTTTTAGTAGGTAAAAGTGAATACTTGGACATGAACTGAGCATGAACTGGGTTTGGAGAAGGCCTCGAAGGGGGCTCCCGGGCCTGGCAGATCCCCATGTACTAAATAGAAGTGAAGAAGTTAAAGGAGGGTGGGACACGTAAACAAGAATGAACAGCTTGCAGAACTGGGGGAACCTATATAGATGAGAACCCGAAGGAGCGTTTTTGGAGGCATGGGCCTGCTCCTGAAATTCCGATCTCCAATTAACCCAACTTTATAGATGGTACAGTGAACTGTCTTTTTCTGGGAGTGTTCCCGAGTCTATGCAGTGTTTTTCATGACATTATCAAGCGTGTTTTTAATGCAGCGTTGCCTGACGACCCAAAGATCCCAGGTATCCAGTATTTATTTTCAGCCTTGTCCCTTGCACACAGAGATTTCTCCAGGTCGTCTGAATCCTTTGATGATATTATGTGCTCAAGCTGATGAGGTATAAAAAGTTAACATTGAACATCATTATTCTGAAATTCCTTTACAGTTTGTAGATGCAGATTGGTGAATCTCTGCCCACCTATACTTCTGAGAAACTCTCGCTAACACGCTCTTTTTACATCCAATCAGCTGTCAGCTAACCTTATTGTTTCCAAAATGTTTTTCCAGCTGTTTGTTTTTAGTGCCACTTACTTTTCCAGCCTTTTGTTGCTCCTATGGGACATTTTGCTGCCATCCAATTTAAAACAAGTTTTACATGAAATAATAAAAAGTCTCAGTTCGAACATTTGATATGTTTTCTATGATCTATTGGGAATAAAATATGGGCTTCTGAGATCTGCAAATTCATTGCATTCTGTTTTTATTACGTTTTACCCAACATCCCAATTTGGGGGAGAATTATGGTTATAATAGCACGATGTTTACTTTGTAAACCGTAGTCTCATTTAGAGTGAAACAGATGATAAAGTTGGGTGTGACTGAATTAATCGAAACTTTCTTTTATAAGATATGTTTGTCTGTATCGTTGTTAAATGCTAGTATATTGTATTTCAGTAAAAACAGAACATGTTTTGCCCTGTTGTAGCATGTGTCTTGTTCTGTAATGGAAAAATATTTTTGTCTGTGTATATACACCAGATTTATTGTTGCACTGTGTACCCTGTGGTTAAATGGACACTATTAAGAACCAATAGTTTAGTGAAAAATAGTCAGTGAAAGTCATATAAAATTCTCTTGCCTGCTAATGTTTCTGTGTCTCTTTCTGAAAAAGTAAAGTCTCAAAGTAAATAAAGTCTTAAAAATCCACACAATCACTAACAAGCTATAATTCTCGCCATCACACTAATTCCCGTGTTGTTAAATGTGTTTTATATACAGCCTTTTTTTGTAATGAAAGAACTGGAAAGAGGTTGAAATGCAGAGGATCGTTGTGCTTTTGATTTATGCTGGAGTGTTTCTCAATGGTTTTGCGGTATTCATTACATCTATGCATAATCCCTAATCAGGGTTATGTACATAGCACTCCATCAAGAGCTCTTCAGCATCACTTAGAGAATGTTGATTTTGTAATTGAATTTGAGAAAAGCTTATGATGGGAACATAAGCCGGATGCCAGAATGTTTATGGCGTTGTTGGTTTGTGGGCAACGAAGTACACAGCCTCTGTCTCTTGCTGCAGCCAAATTTTTCCATGCCATGCGCATCTTCATGGTCAAAAGCATCTCAAGTAATTTAAAGTAATAAAACTGGTGTTTGCACTGATATGCACATTGGATATAAATCACAGGAGTCAGTCAGATTCTGCTGAGGAAAATACAAGTGGATGCCACGTTTGTGTTCAAATGAGGGTCGCTGAACGGTTCGATGAGGATTAAAATGATATAGATTATATACTATGGTGTTAAAAGTCAGCAGGTTTTTATCTAAAATTCAGACAGGCTGTCCATAACCCAGCGAGGGCTGTTCTCCCTGCAGACTTGTGATAACATCAGCAATTCATGCCGTGGAAAACTGAAGCTTTTCAAGATATTCCTGGCTCCCTGGCAGCTTCCACAGATACTTAATTTGTGTCTCGGTGCTGTGTGAAGCTCTTTATTTCTTCTTTTCCTTTTTTTTAATTTCCTTTTTTGTTTATACAAAATAGAACAAAAAACAACAACAAGAAACCCCAAAGAAAAACAAAACAAACAAAAAAAAACAGACACAATAAGCAGTCTGAGACATGAAAACAGAGAACTAATACAGTATATATAAATCGGTCTACCACTCATTTACACATTTGACCTGACAAACTCAACCCGCCATTGGAGTGGGGCTGTCCCTGTCACTATGGTTTTCTTCAGATCATCAGGTAAGTAATCAAATAGCGGGCGTCATATATCCAAAAAAATATCATCATTGCCACTTATTTTTGCACTCAGTCTTTCCATTGGTAAAACTCTAAAGATTTCTTTATACCACTTAGTTATTGTTGGTGGTTTTTCATTAATCCAAATGAAAAGAATGCATTTTCTTGCCAAAAACAACAATTTACATAGTAGAATATATTTGTTTTTATCTGGAAATTTCTTCAGAATTGGCAGCTCCAATTAATACTGAGCAGGAACTTTTTGTATTCTGCTTTTAAATATACCTTTTAATTCTTTTGTTACACAGAGCCAAAATTTTGAGATTTTTGAGCAAGTCCAAAGACAGTGCAAGTAGGACCCCGCCACAGATTTACATTTAATACATTGTGCAGACCTGCTCGGATCAATTTTATTCAGAAAAATAGGCATTCTATACTGTCTATGGAAAATTTTATATTGTATTTCTTTAAATCTGTTATTAAGAAATAAAGAATGCACAAATTGTATGCACTCACTCCAGGCATGATCATCATAATGACACTGGAGGTCACCCTCCCAACTCCTAATCAGTTTTCCAATATTATATTTGTTATAACCTTGTAGTGTATTGTAAAACTGTCTTATAGTACTATTATCTGCATTTAAGTGTAAAAAATGTTTTTTCCATGGGTCCTAGTTGCATTGTATTATGCAAAGTATCAAAACTAGGTGACGAGCCTATAAAAATGCAAAAAAAATGCATTTGATGTATTCCATATTTCTTTTGGACCTGCTCAAAAGACATACAAACATTCCCATTAAACAATTAAACGTATTCCTCCACCAAACCATCTCTGAAATATTACAATTTTCATTCACGTTTAAAAGTTCCGATTATTTATAAAAGGTGTTAGATAACTCAGTATAGGATTACTTTCAGTGTATTTATTCATATCACGCCATGTTTTTAAGTAAGTATCAATCATTACTTTTTATGTTTTTTAATATATTTACTCACTAGTTCGCTTAGGAGATTAAAGGGCGAACATGTCCAGGCTTCAAGGGGATTCTCTGTCTCTTTTAGATATGCGTGGATCCATTCATGTATAACTCTACTATGACATGACCAGTTATACAGCAAAATGTTAGGAAAGGCAAGACTCCCTTTATCTTTGGGAAGCTGTAACGTTTTCATACTTAATCTTTTTCGATTTCTTTTACAATTTTTTTGGTAAGAGTTATTGGGAGCATTTGTAAGGGATATAAAAGCCGTGGCATCACATTCATTTTAATTAAATTTATTCTTCCCATCCAGGAGACCGGGAGATCCATCTATCTAGAAAGATCTTTTTTGACGCTTTTGTGAACTATGTCTATGTTCTGTTTCAATATACTCCTTTTATTAGGTGAAATGTGTATCCCCAAGTACTCAAATCCCAAACCCGACCAGGTAAATGGGATATTGCATGTCATAGGCAGATTTCCCAGTGGCATAGCAATAGTTTTGTTCATATTAACCTAATACCCGGACAAATATCCAAAAGTTTCTATAATAGATAACACAGAGGGTATAGAATCCTGAGGATTGGTGACATAGCTGGACTGGCCAGCGGCCGCTGGCGATTTTTTGTTTTTATGGGCCGATCAATTTATTATTATTTTTTTTTTGGAAGGGTATAAATAATGAAAGGTGTTGGATTGGCCAAGTGGTCATGATCGACTCTGGGCTGGACCAATTACAGCCGAGGAGGTCGGATGCACCCTCCCCCTTGTTTAGCAATCTTATAG
>NW_024582423.1:618912-681610 GCF_018398535.1 Haplochromis burtoni
TCTCTAGTCAAAATGCCCGGGCCGATTTTTTGTCCCAGTCCAGCCCTGATTGGTGACAAACAGCAGAACATTATCTGCGTATAGCAAAATTTTAAATTCAAATCCTTGAATTTGGTATCCAGATATACTTTGATTATTTCTAATGGCCTCTACCAGTGGTTCAATTACTAAAGCGAAAATTAATGGGGAAGTCGGGTCCCCCTGTCTTGTTGATCTCTGTAAACAGAATTCTGACGATTTAATACCATTTACTAAAACACTTGCTCTTGGTGTGACATATAACAGTCTGATCATGTCTATAAAGCCCAAGCCAAATTTCTCCATCACAGCAAACATATAAGTCCACTCAACGCAGTCAAAAGCCTTTTCCGCATCAAGTGATACAACAAGTCCTTGTGTTTTGGTTACATTGGAGTGTTCTATAATATTCAGTAATTTTCTCATGTTTGTAAATGATTCTCTATTCTTGATAAAGCTCGTCTGATCTGCCTTAATAAGTTTAGGTATATAGTTCTCTAGTCTACTAGACAGTATTTTGGACCAAATTTTGCTGTCAACATTTATTAAGCTAATTGGGCGATAGGAAGCACATTGATCAGCTGGTTTGTCCTTCTTATGGAATAGCGATATGTTCGCAGAGTACAATGTATTGGGAAGACTTCCCCTTTTAATAGAATGCAGATACATGTTTAAGAGGGGTATAGCTATATACTGTAATACTGTAGCTGTAATCGGTAACAAGAAAACAAGGAGAAAACCCGTGCAAGCACAGAGAGAACATGACCAGCAGAACAGGAACCTTCCCACTGTGAGCGGACAGCACTAACCACTATACGCCAGGTTGCTACCTCTATAATCTTCTCCATTTTAGTGAAAAACATCTAGCAAAGCAAAATCCCCTGCACTCCTGTTGCTTGCAGTGACATTACTCTTTCACACAGTGAATGAATAAACATGCACAGCAGCTGTATGGTACTTGTCTTATACTCAGTAATGAGTCAAGACAAATGTGGTGACGAATTTCAGTCCCAAGCTTTGAAAAAATAATTCTTACACTTCTTAATGTGAGCTGTCCAGATTTATTTCTGACTCGTACATACAAACAAACGATGTCACGGTCAAAAAACTGTTTGCTGCTACAGCACACAAAAATTTCCATTGCCATCCTGGCTCATTCTAACCTGCTACCACACATGCGCTGTGATGTTTTCTTACCTGACACAAATTAAACACGCAGCATATATTCTCTAACAACATATTATACAAAATCAAGCATGTAACATAATAACTGAAACAGTATCAAAAATATTTCTCTGTAGATTGGCTCTAACAACAAAATAGATGCTAACTTTATGTAATTCTAGTTGTACAAAGATACTGAACTTCAAAACTTTATTTGAATGCAAAATAACACATAGAGCCCGTTTTCCTAAATTTCCTAAATTTGATGAGGTTTATGTGAAGATGTTGTCTCACAGGTCGTTACTAAGACACAGTATTACCAGTTAGTAGCATTGTGGTATTAAATTAGATTAGATCTTGTTTTATTAGACTGTAATAAGTGAAGTTGTGGTTATCAATATGCAAACAGTAGCAAAACCATTGGAGACTCACAAATACTGGAAGGTGCAATTGAGCTGGACACACAACACAAGACGCAGACATCTCTAATTCTGGATCAGCCAGTCTTGCATCCGCTGCAGCTAGCTTTGCACGCACCTCTGCATGCAGTTGTTAGTCTTTAACTTTTTCCTCCATCAACTATTTTTCATCATTCTGTTCCTATATCTCTGGTGCGCGAGCTACATGTGTGGGTTTCACTTTCCCAATGCTCAATTAAGACTGGTTACATAACTTACTTTGGATTATGCAAAGTGCCTCTGCAACAATGCAGGTAATTACAAAAGAATGACTGTTCTCTCATTGCCAACATAAGCCACTCTTCTATAAAGCCCTGTGATGTAGATCTGTGTGACACAGACGCAGTCTTTTTTCTACCTTTGCAACTGGATCCTTAGAAAACAGGGCCATGCATCCCTACTGAAACACAGCTTCCATGTCCTCCAGAGCCTCAGCAGCTTGGCCAATTGCTATGAGTGAATGCAGATGGGAGAGATGCCCAGCAGTGGAAAACAGGGAATAAACTAGTTTAATGAAAGCATCATGGCACAGCGAAAAGCCAGTCTAAGCCATCAGTGAGAAAGCCCTGGGGGTAGGAAGATGGGCTGGTATGCGTGCTGGGGGCTGGAAGCTTGCCTAGATCCAGGAGCTGTGCTGGCCCTCTGTGGGCTCACAGCAGTCAGCTCCCTCACCACTCGGGTCCTCCTGGGAGCAGCCAGAAGGCTGATTTACCATATTACTAGTTAGGCCTTGGTACTAAGTACCAGATCAGGCAAATTAGATGCTTAGTTGAAAAATGGCAATGGCCCAAGCTTGCCATCACCAACAGGCTGAAAAAATGTGGTAACTATTTTAGGAGCCAAGATCAGAGTTAAAGTTTAAAAGTTAAAGTTGGTAAAAGTCTCCATCTGTGTGATGTGTTAATAGACATCTCTAGACCAAGTTCACTATTTGTCTGTGTTGTTTAAAGGTTTTTTCAATTCAGTTCACAACAGCAGTCGTCTCAAGGTGCTTTATACTGTAAGGTAAAGACTATAGCTTTTATTTCTTTTGCCTCTAGTGACAAATGAATAAACAAAATGATCGTCCTGCAGGAATGACAGGCAGTTCTGCGGTGCTAGATGCTAACGGACATCCAGAGATGAGATTCAGTGTCGATGCCAAAACAGGTCATAACAATAAATTATTTTACAAGAACACACATAAAGTACTACAGGACATACACAAGATTACAGTTTGCTCAAATACGCAGTATATACTAAAACAAGACACTGTCCAACGTAATCCACTGTTGTCTCCACAGTTCCCTCATGCGTATTTTATAAGAGTTATGTAATTTTCATTTACACTCTGAGATAAAGATGTTATTCATCAACCAGCTAGCTGTTTTAATTTAAATGCTAAAGGTTATATTTTTAAATTATTCCGTTCTCATGGACTTTCTTTTCTGCAACTGTGAATAAAGTCTGTTAATAAAAGCCATTTTTCTTCCTTTGCACTGTGAGAGCAACCTTCACGATGAAGTTATCTTCACCAAGGCTCTAGCTGTACAATACCACCTATTCACTGCTCGCTGCCGCTGTCTCACTTTGACAGATGTCAAAGCACAAGACTCTGTGGTGAAACTTAATTTTAAACTGGGATGCCTAGACAACACTGACAGCACTTATGAAATTGTGTTGCAAGTATTTCTATTACTTTATGTCAAAGCCTTGAGCGCTATTTAAATATCTGTTTGACATCGCGCTTTTTTCTGCAGCACCAGAGCACGAGTACTCGTGTCATGGAGACGGGCAGATTCTTATTCGGTGAAAGCAATGATCAACAACACATCTGTTCATTGTTAGCTTAATGGAAAGAAGACATCCACATATAGAGTAAAACAGGTGATGCTGAGTGACTTTTAAGACCGTCCAAAAATGTGCAGGCTGAATTCTGCAAAAGGCCAGCTATTTGTCTGCCACGTGTCCTGTCAAACTGTTCTTTAGAGCCAGACGGTACTGTTTCTATATAAACTAAGCCTAATAGCTGATGTATTTGAACAGTATGGGCAGCTTTCTCTCTCAGTCTATTCAGTGCAAAGTCTACTGACAGAAAGGCCATTCACAGCTTCCAAATATATCCTCCAGCATTGCTGTGCAACAGACTGAGATGGTGAAATTGCCATACATTTTCCACTGATCCATCAAGAAGCGAATCAAATTGGGAGTGCTGGGGAAGTGCAAACAAGGCAAGGCTGGGCCTCTTTGTGGCTGTTTGCAGAAGGATGGATATTAATACAGAAATAGAAGATGTGGCAGATAAATTAAAAGGTGACACGAAGAGAAAGGAAGACGCACCAAGGTATTTTTTTTCCTGTCACTCACTTCTAACAAAACAATTACGCTTAAAAAAGATTAATTACCATTAAGCCCTGCCATATTTTCCTGGGTGACAAAAGAAAACATCATCCCAAAAGTCATTATCACTGTCAGCAAGTGCAGTTCAAAGGGAATTGTTGGACGTCTTCCAAAAATACTATAAGGTCTTTACCTCACAGTGGAAAAGGTGCTGAGATGACTGCTGTGGTGATGTGGCACTGTAACAATGAAAACGGAATGTGGAAGAACATATCGCTGCTGCATTTGGTTTCAGCTTAGTCGGAGCTAAATAAGCCACACAAGCTGGGCACACTGAGATGCTTTATTTAAAGCTGAGGTAGCAAAGAACATTAGAAAAAGTTGTCCACTGAAACACTCAGCAGGCACAGATAAACCTGGAAAAATATCTGCCTTTAAGTGTTCCTTGTCTATTGCCTGTGCGGTATTGTAACAGAAGCATACAGTGGGTTGATCACAGCTTAGACAGCTACAGTGGGGCAAAAAAGTATTTAGTCAGCCACCGATTGTGCAAGTTCCCCCACCTACAATGATGACAGAGGTCAGTAATTTGCACCAGAGGTACACTTCAACTGTGAGAGACAGAATGTGAAAAACAAATCCATGAATCCACATGGTAGGATTTGTAAAGAATTTATTCGTAAATCAGGGTGGAAAATAAGTATTTGGTCAATAACAAAAATACAACTCAATACTTTGTAACATAACCTTTGTTGGCAATAACAGAGGTCAAACGTTTACTATAGGTCTTTACCAGGTTTGCACACACAGTAGCTGGTATTTTGGCCCATTCCTCCATGCAGATCTTCTCGAGAGCAGTGATGTTTTGGGGCTGTCGCCGAGCAACACGGACTTTCAACTCCCGCCACAGATTTTCTATGGGGTTGAGGTCTGGAGACTGGCTAGGCCACTCCAGGACTTTCAAATGCTTCTTACGGAGCCACTCCTTTGTTGCCCGGGCGGTGTGTTTTGGATCATTGTCATGTTGGAAGACCCAGCCTCGTTTCATCTTCAAAGTTCTCACTGATGGAAGGAGGTTTTGGCTCAAAATCTCACGATACATGGCCCCATTCATTCTGTCCTTAACACGGATCAGTCGTCCTGTCCCCTTGGCAGAAAAACAGCCCCATAGCATGATGTTTCCACCCCCATGCTTCACAGTAGGTATGGTGTTCTTGGGATGCAACTCAGTATTCTTCTTCCTCCAAACACGACGAGTTGAGTTTATACCAAAAAGTTCTACTTTGGTTTCATCTGACCACATGACATTCTCCCAATCCTCTGCTGTATCATCCATGTGCTCTCTGGCAAACTTCAGACGGGCCTGGACATGCACTGGCTTCAGCAGCGGAACACGTCTGGCACTGCGGGATTTGATTCCCTGCCGTTGTAGTGTGTTACTGATGGTGACCTTTGTTACTTTGGTCCCAGCTCTCTGCAGGTCATTCACCAGGTCCCCCCGTGTGGTTCTGGGATCTTTGCTCACCGTTCTCATGATCATTTTGACCCCACGGGATGAGATCTTGCGTGGAGCCCCAGATCGAGGGAGATTATCAGTGGTCTTGTATGTCTTCCATTTTCTGATGATTGCTCCCACAGTTGATTTTTTCACACCAAGCTGCTTGCCTATTGTAGATTCACTCTTCCCAGTCTGGTGCAGGTCTACAATACTTTTCCTGGTGTCCTTCGAAAGCTCTTTGGTCTTGGCCATGGCGGAGTTTGGAGTCTGACTGTTTGAGGCTGTGGACAGGTGTCTTTTATACAGATGATGAGTTCAAACAGGTGCCATTCATACAGGTAACGAGTGGGGGACAGAAAAGCTTCTTACAGAAGACGTTACAGGTCTGTGAGAGCCAGAGATTTTCCTTGTTTGAGGTGACCAAATACTTATTTTCCACCCTGATTTACGAATAAATTCTTTACAAATCCTACCATGTGGATTCATGGATTTTTTTTTCACATTCTGTCTCTCACAGTTGAAGTGTACCTCTGGTGCAAATTACTGACCTCTGTCATCATTTTAGGTGGGGGAACTTGCACAATCGGTGGCTGACTAAATACTTTTTTGCCCCACTGTATATGCAAACCATAATAATGGTCTGAAAGATGCTAAAAACACCACGAGGGAGCTGCAGAGATAGGGTGTTTATTTATGGATCACTGCAAGCGACACTTGTCACTGTGCAGAAGTAACTTACTGGAGACTATACCTCAGACCAATGACCATACACTACAAATTAAAATTCTGCCCTTGTGATGGGTTACGCTCTTATTTCATCTTGCCTCGACTACCTGCCTCAGGCATCCTCCCTGGATCATCTGCAAGTTGTACAATATGAGGAAAGCTCTTGATCAGATCAGCCAAGCGTTGCTTATGATCTCACTGCACTGGCTCCACGTTAAATCCAATTTCTGGTTTTCACCTTCACTTTCCTGCATCACTGAACTTCTGCAGCCATCCGTCTCCAGCAGGATCTCTGATCAGAGCTGGTCATCCATTCCAAAAACATACATAACTAAAGGTGACAAAGGCTTTGCAGACTTTGACCTCTCTGCCCTCCAATCTATGATCTGTGAGCTCAGTGAACTCGTTCAAAGAGCAGATGAAGACTATTATTTTAATTGCAGCAGTGTACTATTTAGTGTTGTTTCTTTTTGTGGTTTTACTTATTGTGAAGCACCACGTGTTTTGTATATTGAAAGGCGCTACATACATAAATCTTTTTTTATTTGCTAACTTACTCAATAACCTACTTATTTACTGTAATACAAATATTTCTGCCAAGTGCTGAGTCCATCCAAACTTTAAGTTAATGACAAGGACCAAGTGACTGATGCTGCCATCCTTAGAGAAGAATTATACCATTTTATATCTTGAAATGTGATGTGTAATATTTTATTTGCTTGTGTACTTACTGTAGTATGAATGCTTCTGACACATGTTCAGTCCACAGGAGCTTTCAAGTCCAAGAGTTAGCATTTAGACATTAAGCAATTTTCAGCGAAGATTACTCCAGGAAACAGCTTAACACACACGCAGGTACAGTGTCATGTCATGTTACAGCTGTAGCACATTGATTGAATATGGTTGATCAGTGACTTAAAACTTAAGTCTGCCGGCTCTTGGCACATATTCCCACCATCTCTCAGACTTTTCATTAAACCTGTTTTGGAAAGTTTGAGACCGGTTTACTCCTAGATGTCCGCAATCATTAGATGTAGAAGAAAGGGCACAAGAAAGTCTCGCTCAAGGTATTTTCTTGCACGGTTGGTGTATCTGTGTGAGTCAAAGGGAAAGTAAATGAGTGCTTTATGATTTCTTTTCTGCAGCACTTTGGTCCCGTGGGTTTATATAAGTTTGCAGAATAAACCACATCGAACACTCACAGTGAGTGGGACGAATAACGAAAACAAAAGGGATCTTTGCAACCTTTCATGTGAGCATTCTTGGCAAATCTATGTTGACTTCCCTGAGACATTTTAAATTTCAACTGCCCGGTTGGAGAGCTCATTAAAGGGCTGCAGTTATGGTGTATTAATTGGCACAGACATTATTACAGTTTTGGTAAGGTTATGTGTTTCTGAACTAGGAATAACGAACTGTCTCATTCCGTGGCCTCTGCATAGCAAAGTAAGTTTCATCTACCT
This sequence comes from Haplochromis burtoni, assembly GCF_018398535.1. NCBI lineage: Eukaryota > Metazoa > Chordata > Actinopteri > Cichliformes > Cichlidae > Haplochromis > Haplochromis burtoni. The sequence goes on from NW_024582423.1 coordinate 626,559, forward strand.
AACTTTGACCCAGCTCTCAGTGATTTCACTGACCACACCACCAATAAAGTCAGTGATGTACTCTCTGGTATTTGTTAGCGCATGTGTTTGGATTCTTATCCAGGATGACAAATGAACCAATCTCGCTTGCATGAACAGAACTGAAGATTGACTATGTGCACAGTGGGGAATGTGTAAACCACAGCATCTGCAAATGTCCTCGCTGGACCCCAGTGAGGTCTGTTGGGGTCTCTGAAGTTTTAAGATGTAATAGTTTACATGCACAGCTGCCAGCGCAGCAGAACATCAGTCATAGTTATATTTGATTTGAAGCAAGTGGATTTTCTTCACATTATTTATGTATGGCTCTGCGGGGCTGAAAGGTTTGGTTTTTACGTCGTATATAATAATCTCCAATATTTTCCCACATTTTTTGACAGACCGCAGGAGTTTCACAGTGATCCCCTGCAGTATGTCAAGAAGACAAGACCAGAAATACATGCAAAACATTCATAAACATTCAAAAGCCTCAATATGTTGCAAAAATAGAGATGGATGTCTCCACCCATTGGTTTGTGCACATGTTAAAATTCAGCATTTTGGCCCTTTTACTTTTTCTGGAGATAAATTTATCTAGAAAAATTAAAAGGAACAAAGACCTACCAAAAAAACATAATACCCAATATAGTAATAAATAAATAATAACATAGAATAAAATTGAATAAAGTCACTTGAGGCATCTGCAGTGTTTTATAAGAATATTCAACCATTTGGTGATTTTCTTTAGTATGAAAGGCCACGGTAGTCATGGTGAAAGTCTTTAATATATATCTTTAAAAGAGTGTGATTTTTTTGTGTGTATTTAAAATGATTTTTCCTGTTTTCTCTCCACCTTTGCATGCAAACTGACTTCGAAGACGCGTGATCACTCTGAAAAAGCCTTAACTGAGTACGACACAATTTAAGAGTCAGCAGGTTTATGTGGAAAACGGGAGGCATGCACCTAGTAACACATCCAACAGTACTGGCGGTCACTTTGTTGGGGGCAAATACTTTCCATTAAGAAATTCATGAGCTTGTAAACAGCTCAGGTCCTGGGAAGCACAGTTACATCTGTGATGATAACCAGCCTGTTTGCAGAAATAGCGATCGCTTTGTTTTCGTGGATGCACGAGAAGAACTCAATCTGCAGAGGTGCGGGGCTAATCCTCTGACGTTAATCTGCTCAAACAATTTGCACATTTTTAATTTCCTTTTTTTTTTTAGCATGTTAAACATTAAATGCTGTCTTTCTTTCAGCGCTTGGCAACCTTGGCCTGCATGCGAGCACGCAGGTGCACGCGGAGCGGTGTGCTGGTGAAGATGAGTCAGTACAAAGTCACTTGGCAGCTTTATAGAGGATGTTTGTAAACTTTAAAGGGCCACCTGTGAGCAGTCATAAAGCTGCCATTGTGCCAACCATGTGTGAGCAGAGTAACATCGTTTTGCTCTGCTCTGTTCGCATTTCTCGTTTTTCTATTCTTAGGCTTGGGCTCTTTAAGGTGACTGTGCTCACTGTGACTGATGCTAAGGACACAGCATGGAATCCCTTCATCTGTGGATGATGTATCCCCAACTTGCGTGCAAAAAATAGAAAGAAAGAGACTAATTTCCAAAGTCAGTCATCATAAAACGGTACTCTATAAAAAAGCCTTTGCATTGCCTCTAGAATATTGCTCTATAAAAACACAAGGCCTTCCTCTGTATCCCAAACGAGTCTGCACTGCAGAGCAATCACTTGTTCTGGTGAATTCATTTTTTATGCTATATTTTTTTTTCTAACTTTAATTATGTGCAAAAGTCTGGTATTCATTTGCGTTTCTCTGTCTCCCCGTGCTGCCAGAGTTTTCTAAATTAACCTTACTGGAAATAATAATGACTAGTCGGTTAAATATGAAGCCTGCTATTGCTCACTTTAGTGCATCTCGTATACTTTATTTGTGTTCTGTGTAACGTCAGGCTTTTATGATTGATAGTAAAGACTACTGCAAAAAAAAACAAAAAACAAAAACCCAATCCTGCAGCAGTAGAAGGAGCGCATTTGGGAAAATAAAAAAGTGGCAGTAACACAGCCTTTCTCATGTCAATAACATGACAAAGTATCACATTGTTATATCTGAGAGCACTACTGATAAATGTTGGCAAATACCAAGAAGCTGTGAATAACTGCCCTCGGAGCACTCACAATCATTAACACCAATTATGTGCATCTTGAACGGGAAGTCCGGCAGCTTCCTGTTCACTTGACTTCATTTCCTTCTGTTGCTGTTACTGTATTGTTTATCCTGTGTTTTTTTCCTCTGCACATTCTTTTCACACGTAGATTCATACAAGCGTCTGAGATGCACTGCCAGGATTGAGACTATCCATCACGAAATACTTCAAACGGCTTGCCCTTCAGTTCACACTAAATCGCCGTTCTCTTTCACACTTATGTTGGTTCCCATGTGTTTGGGGAGCAGTTCAATCCTCACTTCCTCATACTGGGACCCATCATCGTCACAGAGACTTTCCAGTCTTCACAGAATGCGCAGCTGCTTTTTTTTTTTTTTTGGTGCTCCACTTGCTGGAAAGTCTATCTTTGTGCGCACAATATTAGCTGCATCTCCTGTTTACTCAGTGCTGAAAACCAAACCATTGTATGAGGAGTAGCCAGGGTCCCTGGTGGCTCAGAGTTACAGCTATTGACAGTGCAAAGGGCATAGGAATTATAGGGCATTTAAAGATGAGGGATAACACTTTCCTACGTACGCAGTGAGCAGACTATAGAGAATTGGAGGAAACTGAAAGGGGGTTTCTGTTAAAACCTCAACTACTTCCAAGGTGCATGGAGAAGGAAAAGGATCTAAAGAGGCTGACAGTCCAGAAACGCTTGTGATATGACAAAACGATTTATTACTTGATTAGTGCTTGCAGAATTAATGACACCTTGGTTTTGAGGTTTTAAAATGACTAGAGCATAAACATGGACCTTGGGAAAAGAAAAATTTCTTAATCATCAAGGTCATATCCATTTTAAAGGCACGGTGAGGCTGGAGCAGCATAAGGTTTCTTCCTGTTAAAAGGGACTTCTTCTTCTCTACTTTTTCCAAGTGCTTGTTCAAATGTAGGTCTTTTGATTGTTGCTGTATTCTTTTTATCATTGTAGAGTCTTTGCTTTTCAATATAAAGCACCTTGGGGTGACTGTTGTGGTTTGGGGCTATATAATAAAATTGAATTAAAAATTAAAAATCCACACCTACAGCCAACTAACGCTTAAATTTAGCCTAACATGTGTGCCTTTGGCTTGAGGGAGGACACTGGAGTACTAACCCACACAGGCACACGGACAACAATTCCACACTGAAAGGACCCAGCCAGACTTTTGCTGTGAGGAGCCATCGCTAGCTGTCGCATCCCCAAGCCCACCGTGTGAAGGGGACACCTTTAAATTAAATACTGAATGCCGAAATGAAAAAAGTGTGCTGCTTTTTTTACCCCAATATTGGACCTAAGTTCATAGTAAAGTACAAACGTTTACCTTTGGCTGTTTACGCCATGAATTTACTGTTATCATCCACTCTTTCCTCCAATTTAACAATGAACAATTATTGTTCAAAAGTGGTGGTCCAGTGACTAAGTGGCTGCAGGCATCATTCCAGACCTACAGCAGCACAGAGCTTCAGTATATAAACATTGCATTGATGTGTTAGTGATATATGTTTCCACAGTGAGTCGATATCAGCAGAAATTCTGACCTGCTACACGTTCTTGTTTTTAACATTTGTGTGAAGTGCCTCTGTGGAGCCATTACATTAATCACTCACAAAGTTTGGCACCTGATATAGACAAAATATGGAAGTGATAAGTGTAAGTTTAAAGCTGATCTCATCTTGGTCTTTGCTGCTTCCAAGAAAACCTGAATGACTTATTTGTGAAGTGGGGGAAAAAATCCTTCCCTGTTTCTGCTTTGTGACTCAACATGAGTAAGGTGGAAATGTTACAAAGCAACAGGGAACGGTGCTTTCCTTTGGGTTATGAGTGCAAAAGTTTGATGTGTGTTTTTGTTGAGTCACAGATCGCTTTCCAAACCAAGCAGGATTGTGGCCACATTACAGCTTAAAACTTGCTATACAAGTGAGATTTAAAGCCCCGCTCTGGCCAAGGTTGCAGGTCTGTATCCCATTTAAATAATACAGATTCGGCACCAGTCTGAAATTAACTGGATACTGTTCCTTTACCACCTTCAGCGTACACAACATCCTCAACAACATCCTTTGTGATAGCTGAGGAACTGACTCCTTTCCTCGGCATCATATCAAACACAGTCAGGGAGATATTTTTAGACCGTCCTGTATGAATTAGGCTGTGTTCAGAGTTCTCTCTGTGGGGCAGTTCAGATCTACCTGACTCTAGGGTTGCTATTAGCCCTTGTAATAAAGGCCAGATTGTGGGAAAACTGGTAGTTAATGTGACCCGGCTGTGGCTTGCTGACAGACGTTCCCACCAGCGGTGTAGGACAGAGCCTGCTCCATTTTCCGATCCACAGGAAAAACGCTATCAGCTCCCTCGGTGCTGCAGACCCTTTATTTGCATTATTTTCCCTTGAGAGATTTAATAGCCCTCTATCTTACTCTCGTCATCAGCTGTGAGAGTCAATGACTCCATTTTCCATATGACTCTATTCAGTGCTTCAGTGGCAGGATGGCAAAAGCCAGCTAAACTTTTCAAACATGGATACAAAAACCCAGTCATACACCTGGACGCTACTGAAAGTAACTGTGACAAATGAGAAAGGTGTTTATATCCAGCGGATTATCTCCGAGGTCTCCAGGGCAGAGACATGTGCACACTCCTGCAGTTTTTCGGCATCCATTTATTTTTCTGTTTAATCTTTTAAAATAAATTGACAGAGTACAGTTACATGAAAAGTTAACAATCTCGAAGAAATTTATCACCACCACACACTCGCTCGGCTCTGCATGTTGGCACTCGTTTGACTTGTATATACCTGAACTGGCTCCTTGGGGTCTGGGTTTTATCTCGAACATCTATTATCTGATGTTCTCATAATTCACATTAGGTAGAAAAATAGTAATGTTGGAAATTATCCACAGAGAAGAAGGGGATAACCGCAGTTCTGGGCGGGATCGCTGCTTTTCTAACACAGTTGAGTACAAACTGTGAAACGCATTTTGTGGGATCTGATTATTGAGATTAATGGAGAAAATCAGGATTGGAATAGAAACATTTGTTGTCATTTGAATTAACAAAGGACTGTATCAAAAACTCCAATTCAGAGATTCAATGAAACAACTTTACAAGACATGCTAAAGAGTAAGCCAAAGTTTTAGCTTACTCTGTTAGCTGTGTCTGTGTATTGTACCTGCACTCTTGTGAATGGTGTTCTTTTTGAAAATGACCTCTCAATATTATCATTTTCATGTACTGTTTTAGAAATTAGCTCAGATTTTGAGGTACAATACTGTAAAAAACTAGGTGACACTTCATAATATGGCCCACGACTAATTCCCCTGTGATTAAATAGAATTTCAATGAATTTTGAAATTATGAAATTACATGTAATTATATTTACCTGCACGTACTTAACGGTAGGTACACTTGAATAAGTAATGAGTCAGGTTTTTGCAGGAAACAAAAAAGTAATTATACTGTAAGTAATTTCCTTTTGTGAGTAATTTTAAGTATTGCAAAACTTCATGTATTTTACAGGAAAGAAGAAATAATTACAGTGTAAGTAAATGTAAGTAGTGTATAAGTAATACTAAGTGGTGCATACATTCTGTGTATTTTACAGGACAGAAGACACACCTGGTTTTTAGTACTGCAGCATTTCTTGGTCATTTTGCAAAACTTCGACATTGCCCATCATCTTGTGAACTTCCATTTTGGAGACATCAAGCATTTTGGCCATTGAAGTAATGGATTATTGTAAGAGCAGATCCATGCATCTATTTATTTTCTTCCACTTCTCCAGGTCATGGTCATGGTGGGGCCTCTGGACGGTGGGAGGAAACCAGAGGGACAACAGGGAGAACATGCAACCTCTGCACAGAAGGGCACCAGCCAGTTTCAAACCAAGGACCTCCTTGCTGTAACAGTGCTAACCACCACACCACCGTGCTGCGATTGGATGGAAATCAAGGACACTACATGATCATTTGGTGGCGCCACTCCCTAAACCAAAGCATGGTTAATCATCCGTTTTACTCTAAATGGGCAATTCTGAGTTCAATGAGACTGGAAACTAGTGACTGAAACACTAAACACTTTTGAGCTGTTTATTGAGATGATAAATAAAATCAGTAATTGTCTCATTATTTCATAGATTTCTATACAACTCGAGGAGCTGCCTCCTGCTGGTCATTAGATAGAATGCAGGTTTAAGGCTGTGCCTTGAGCGTCTTTGATATAACCCTTTGTGCTTATATGCATCGTATATCTGCATTGTCTTTCTTAAGCTATGACTCACATTATTCTCCTGATGAACACATCATGTTCCAAGAGTTTTCCTTTTAAAGAAAGGTGTAATTGATGGTATAATAACGAAAAGAAACCAGTAAAAACATCTTTCTCCATCTTTTGCACTTTCACGCTGCTCTATAGAGCCCCACTCTCTCCATCACACACGCAGATCCTTTCCACCTAAATCATGCTACAAAACCTCTAATTGGCATCCAGCTTTGTAGCCTTAAACTTCAGACACAACAGGAGCACAGTGGAACATGCATGTCTACAAGGTACTGTTAATGAAATGAGCCTGTCTGCATTTTTCAGACTGGTGCATGATAATTTCTTCTGGGTCTGCTTGGTGCCAGGCCAGCAGGTGAGGACTACATAACCAGAGCATGCTACCTAATTATCCTACATTTTTGTGACGATAATTTGACGCGGTTCTCATAACCCTCCTCACACTCTCTCTCACACACACACTCTCGCACACATAGGGGTGGTAACATAAAGAGACATTTATCTTTTTTTTATGGAAATCTGGATTTTTTTGGGCTGTGGGAATAGCACTTTAAAAAGAGCTGGTGACCTTGAAACATGAGGTCAAACCGTCCCTTGCGCTTTTGTTTTCACCTATGAATTCTATTCATCACGTTGCAGGAAAACCCACAGATTTTTAAACGAATAAACCCATGTCATGAGCTGATATTACCAATAACCAATTCGCCAGCAAAAAGAACAAAATGTACTGAGCTAAGATGAAGACACTAAGTCACTAAACCTCATAAAAGTCGCTGGGTGCACTGCAACACTGCCGATGGTTTTTAGGAGAGATGAGGCATTCTTCACAGCAGGACGAAGTGCTGAAGGATAATCAGCTCACTTAAAGTACATCTGTTTTTCGCACTGTTGTGCTGTATATTGGGTCTAATAAGGACTCAATGTTCTATTGCTTTTCAACCCTCGTGGCATGATGAACTTTTTGTAAGTGGTGATTTTTCCACTTTTAAAACAATTGAAGGGAAAACGCTGTCCAAGACTGAAATAGAAAAGCAGCTGTTTTCACGTTGCATCATGAAAACTTAATTTTACCTTGAATATTATGTGTACTGTCACTGAGTCCATGTTAGAATCATAATTTTTTATACAATTTAAGTGTTTCTCATAAGTCAGAGTATAGCACGGTGTTACTGCAGCGTTTTCAGGGTAATTACATTTTATAGACCTCTCTTGCTCAGAGACTGGTGTTGAAAAGTGAAATTTCAGCCCCTGCTGCCACTGCTGAGGATTTGTTTCCTGCGTGTGTGTGTCTGTATGTGTGTGTGTGTGCATGTGTTTACATATGACCTTTTGCCAAAAAACACTTTTCTGTTTCATGTCTATTGGTGATTGCATGACCGATTTCAACACCGCACTTTGAAAAGGAAAAGATGAAAATGTCAAGCACGGTAATTTCACTACTAATTTTTATGATCAAACGTGCTTAAAGTTATTGAATTAGCTTTGGCCAGACACACTGTCTTGACACAGGAGAGAATCATTGTGCGAGGGGTTATTCTTGGATAGGTGTTTCATTTAGTGAGGAGGATTAACTATCTGCATGCAGCGATGCACACAAGTGCTGGAAAGACAGAAAATGGTGGAAAAAATGAACCCCTGCACTCAAATCTCACAAGAATAAACTTTACTCAAAAAAATATATAAAAATCCCACAGTGGGTGCCACTTGGTGTTTTTAAAACTTTTTTTTTCTAACATTTACTGCGAGAAACTGAATTTGAAATGGTTTGGTCTCTTTATGCCATTCAATGGTCTGTGAGGTTAATACAAATATCTGAGTACAAAGGCTCTCTAAGTATATTTAAAACATGCTCAGTTTGCTTACCTAATGTGTATTTGAACTCCACATATATAATGCAGATGACACCACACACACGAGACTCCCAACTGTCTCCAGATTTCTGTTATGAAAATACATTTTAGCTCTCAAAAATTAATTTTATCCATGAAAATATTGAACAAGGCTGTAAAATAACAAGCAGGCTCCCCTCAGTTTGGTAAAATTACATGGTGTAACTGCAGTATCCTAAATCTAAATTTGGTTGTTTCTGGCTAAGGTGAACTTGTTTGGCAGAACAAATTGTAATAGTTCATTTTATGAGTTTTCAGGACAGTCCCTTGGGAACACAGACGAGCAAAATGTGTGGGAAGCAAGAGATGGAAAGGATAAAAGGTCAAAATGTACTCTTATTTGGATGCTTTTTGGTCCATATGAACAGCTAGGCTTGTGGAGTAATTGAACCAGTATTTCTGGTTAATTTGTGGTAATAGGTTTTCCTCAAAACAACCAAAATTGAAAACATTACGGGATCACACTCCACGTTATCAGACGAAAAACCTCTTCGAACTCATTGTGATGTCAGCTCCACACCTGCAAGGCTTCGTGACTGAATTCAAAACAGATGTGAAGCTATCATGAATATACAAAAAAAAAAAATCAGTGTTTATAGAAGGACGACCGGACAAAAAGACAGATAAACATATAACACCTGCTTTACCTGCTGCCGTGGGTGTAGGGGTAGCTCACGATAGTTCCAAGACTGCATTTTGTCCGTGTTGTTGATAATACACCAACGCACGCACAAACACACAAACACCAACAAATGCACCCAAGGTAAACTCAAAAGGCACAAACAACAAAAAGCACCCTGTTGTGGTCAGTAATTACTCTATATCTTTGCAAACAATGATGATATCAAGTGTTAGTTTCCACTGTAATATAATATAGACTAAATATAGTCACATAGTGTGGGCATGTTGGCTGACGTCAGCTTCATTCAGTAGAACCACTCAATGTTTTAAGCTTGAATAACCTTGAACAGTACAGTGTGTTAAAGCCTTCCTGAAACATGAATGAAGGAAACAGAAGCGGTTATGATGTAAACAGCACTGCCCAAAACAACTTTGAAATCCATTTATTAAAAAAGAGCATATCGCAACTTGATCTTTTTTGGTCTTGTCAAACTGCAAAAATCTTCTAAAGCCCGTATGATGCTTAAAAATATGCAAATAGTTATAACGGTTTGCTTCAGTCATAAAATCTAGTCCCAAATCTTATTTGGATTTTCATGTAGCCTGCATGTTTAATCAGTGAAAATGCTGATATGCCACCGTCAGGAGCACAAAGAGGTGTTGGATCTGCTAAAATGCAGACTTTTTTTTTAAATTGTTTTGAGTCACAAAAAAAGAGAAAGAAAAGCCTTTGTTTCAGTGCTGAAACACTTCTGCATCTAAGCCCTGTGACGAGCACCTGACCATTCTTCCCACCTGCATGACCTTGTCTGTCTCCACCTTGTCCCCCGATTGGAGCTACCCACCCTCTCCCTGTCATGTATGCAAACAAGTCGGGATCTCGTTTGGAAGGAAGTGGAATGTTTTTCCAGGGAAGTTTGGAATTAGTCGACCATTGCGAGATTTTCATTCCATTTCTCAGCAGCTGCTTTCCAAAGGAAGTCCCAATTCTTTCTTGCGTAAGTAAGCCAGCACCAGTGTGGATTAATGAGCTTTAGCTCATGCAGAAAAAGCAAACCGGGATCTGTTTCCAACAACTGCAGTACAGAATGTCCATGACTGAATGGCAGGAGGGTTTGGGAGGAAAGACTTTCTTCTCCCGCTGCACAAACAGTTTTGTGGTGAATTATAGTATTTATCTTTTCACTGCTTGGAAGCCTTTACTGAGCAGTGAAATCTGATCTTCCAGTGTTTGTCTATTTTTGTCTATATAGCCATGTCACAGATTTGGCTTGTCACTCAACCTGTTGCAAAGCTCCTGTGGATGCCAGTGTTAAATGTGGAGGTGCGAACATCATTAGCGCAGATATCATCTTCATCTCCTGAGGTGACCAGTACCTATGGTGTAGGTGTACCCTTGAGCCAGTTCATGGCCCCTTATCGCACATTGTGTCTTTTATCATGAAGTACACGAGTGTGCGACAGGGAGAGATGGACATTTCTTTTCCATGCAGGAGATCCCCAGGAAACTTCCTGTATTTTCATAACCCGGATGAGAAGCCGTTGATAAAAAGAGTGTGTGGGCGCCAGCAGGGAAGGTGACATTAGCGACAACTCAGAGGAAGAGGAAGTCAATCAGCAGAGCGAGAGAGAGAGGACAATAGTGTGGCATGAGAGGAAAGCCAAGCAGGGAAAGCAGGAGTAAAAACACACACACGCACGTTGTTTCTGTCAGCAGGTCATGACGGAGTGCAGGACTGCACAAGCATGCATCTGTCCTCACTTAGGGATGGCATGTGCCTGCTCATTAAAGTGCATTTGCATGTGTGTGTGCACTCACGTGTAGGAGTGTGTGTGTGGGATCAAAGGGCTGTCTTATTTGCACCTGGTAGGACCATGCAGCAGTGACTCAGCAATGACGAGTGGTTGTGGCTGTTCCCTGTCACACAGCTCAAAGTTGTGTTAACCTTTAAGACAAAAGGCTGTGACGCGTGTGGGCCTCTGCTAATCCGGTGAGGAAAACCATCTGAATGTCATGTATTCTTCCAGCAGCTATTGAAATCAGATTTAACACGTGCGGTTTAGGTCTCTCGGGAAACCATTCAGCAAGTCTAATCGAATTGTAGGGGAAATTTTGGTCACCGGGAGTTATCCAGCAATCAATTGCTAGAACAAAAGTAAGAAAACTCAAATTATAAATGCTGTAATTTTAACTGGCAATTTTCATGCAGACTGCAATTTAATTGGATGATGAAATCATCCACCTATCCAACTATTTTTCTTCATCCATCCAGCTGCTTATCCAGTTCATGGTCATGGGGTTCGGGGGGAGGAGGACTTGGGCATGTCACCAGTTTATGGTAGGGCTTTATATAATTATATTATTGAAAATTATTCACAGCTTAATGTGATTCTGACTTTAACTTCTCTTTAACTTCTTTGTTCATCACTTTCCTAAAGTCCCAGTGTGCCTGACATGTCCTCACTTTTTTTGAAAATATCCAATGGCCATGAATTCAATGTTCAGCCACTACAAAGCAAAGAGGAATGAATGCATCGCTCGGGTACCCGTTGTCCTAGAATTTTTTATTTCAGTTTACTGACCTTGTCAGAGCATATTTCTCTGAAATAGCTTTGTTTTTCTTGTTGCTGCATCGGTGCATTTATTTAAAGGAGGCCGTCTTTCACACAAACATGGATGAAATGAGAGATAGGTCAATAAGCTAGCTGTGCTGAAGGTCACTACAATGGGAGTGTGTCGTAGTTCAGTATTTAAACCCTGCAAAACAAGATGGATTGCCATGAAATTTTCTTTTGACATTTATGATCCCCTGACAAATTATTTGAATGTCTTTAGTAATCCTCTCAATATACCTCTAGCTCCAGCATTTGCCAAGAGAAACCACTCCGGTGGGAATGTTGTCAGAGATTCATCGATCATTTAGTTAAAATTTAAGTTCATCCATTACTTTGGTTTCTGACACATTATTTATTTGTTATTTATTTGTAACTTTATTTGCAAATAAAATGCTTTCTCATGTGATTCAGCTGTATTTTATGTTTAGCGGTATAGGCTAAATGTTAGCATGCTAACATGCTAAGTTAAAACTGATACGTTCACATGACATCTGCAAATCACAGTAAGCGTGTAAACGTCTACGGGAAATCTACGTCCTAACGTAAAACGTAACCAGAAACTCCTCTTAACTCTACACCGCAACCTTCCACGCCATTCGGTTGCTGTAGGCTACATCAACCCGACATGCAGTTTTATTTCTCTAGAAGGGAATGTCAAGTTACGTAGAAGGTTACGGCAAAGGGTTAAAAGGAGTTGTAAGTTATGGATTAACTTACAACTTACGGATGTGGATTTCCCAATGAAGCATAATTCAGGCATAAAACAGATGATCTAACACTTAACTGCAATCTACATTCTGTATAGCTACATTCTTGTCCAGATTACACTTCCCAACTCCCACGCCTGGCAGGATGGAGCATAAAGGTGAGACAGTCCTCCTTCCAAGAAAATACTGCAGGAAGCAGTGTATCCATCACTGGTGGAGAAAATTTACAGGTTTTTCAGTGGAAGAGTTCAGGTTGCAAATGTGATGAGTGCTTTCCTTTTAAGTCAATGATGTCATCTGGATTGGATCATCAAATTGGGCAACAACTGTAATTTTACACCTGAAAAGCAGCCTTTCAAGATGACTGTGAACACGACAGCTCCTCTCTCTTTTTTAAAATCTTTTTTCATGTGGGCATGCTGCTCTAGTCTAGTCTGTGGGGAGGAAGAGATAAAGTTGTTGTTCAGTGACTACATCAAAAGCCTTTAACCTGCTCTTACAGACCGCACAAGTAGTTTTACAAATTATGTGAAAGACAGGCGAGGTGAAACATGAGTTTGATGTTTTATTTAACTGTGACTGGTAAGCATGAAAGTGCATTGGAAACCCACAACAGAGTGACTGTGAGCTGCGTTTGGTTTACGAAAAACCTTCACAGGTACTGTAGGAAAGATGATTCACCAGTCAGAGAGCTGTTAGGACCACGGTATTTGAAGAACCCCGTACCCCTGGGGTAAACTGCATCATCTTTTTTCACATGTTTACTCAGACCACCCAAATGCTATCCAACTAGACTGCAAATTAGGATTCCTGATTCCCACCCTCAAACTAAAAGTGTTGCCTAACTTTCTTTAGAAAGAGGACACAGGGATAAACAAAAGTACATTTCAAACTGGCGGTGATGACAGCCTGTTATTAGGGTACTCAGAGCCATGGTTGGATTAACCACCTTGGAGGCCTTGGGATAAAGATTTCTTGTTGGGCCCTTGTTGACCTCTGCTGTACACTGTAACAAACTGTTACAAAGCTGCACTATACAAGAAGCAATTTACAGCACCGTCTCAACCAGAGACCATAGAACTGTGGGGGAGAGATATTTGAATGAAGTAACTTCCACCTGCACGGCATTGTTACTTCTGTAAATAGTTAACTTAGCTAACAGAGCAGCAGAGCGTGTCTGTTACGTGACCAAGTGCATCCATGCTTGGAGGGCTGATTAGAGCAGAGCATTAAATGAACTGACTGGGTTGGGGGACAACCAGGCTTTGGTTACCTAGGCAACCACAGCCTTGAACGTTGGCTTAGTAACCAACTAGCTTCAAAGCAATGTGCAACAAGCAAATCGCTCCTTGTGCATTAGCTTAAGAAAACTGAAAGTCTGACAGAAAGCCTTTCCCCATTAGGAACACTAATTGCTGTTTCCCATTAATTGTTCAATATAATGTGAATAGCGTTGCATGCCGGAGGTTAGTTACATTGGTAATGTTAAACACATTCTAAACCTATAACTTTTAACCAAACGGTGACTAATTAGTAACTTTGCATGTATTTTTGGGATGATGATTTAGCATTGGAAACACACAACAGATTGGCAGTTGATGTTTTCATGAAGTTTTGTAATGCTTTAATGTGCGCCGTGTTATGTGTGACAGAGAAACCGATGATAAGGACAGTTGTAACATTGCAACATGAGTCTAATGCGACTAAATTTCACAATAGCTTGCTGGAAACCCTGCTGAAAGTATATTACTATTAAGATCTGTATGTACAGATTTACAGCTGTCAGCATTTACTTTCTGTACAACTCCTATGAAGTTGATTACTAACAGCGAGTCCTTTGTGCAAAAATGATTGCATTGCAGAGTGCTTGTGACTGTACCTTCTTTCACCAATCAAAATCAGGTTGGGACTGCCTTTAAGATGTCCACACTGTCAACAATGGTGAAGGAGAAAACTTTAAAGAAGACAGTTTCTGTAACCTAGCAACAATAAGCATTTGAGAGAGGTGCTTAAAGCCTTGTGTGATTCCAGCACACACAAAAAAGCTACGTGTGGACAAAAAAACCCTTCTAGAAGCAAGTCATCTTCTGTAGCTCGTAATCTGCGCTTATAACACTTTTTTCATATGCGATTTTTGTACAGTGTTCCTAGTCCATCTAAAGGTTCAATCTATGTTATGCTGAGAAATGGAAGACACCCTATTTATTATGTCATTTATTTTCATAATTGACACATATATTTCATCAGACTTTAATTTCAATTCAGTTTTTCAATTCAACTTTACTTAAATAGTGCCAAACAAAAACAGCAGTTGTCTTAAGGTGCTTTATTTTGTAAGGTAGATACCCTAGAATAAAACAGAGTAACCCCAACTGTCAAACAAGGAGGCAAGCAAGCACTTGGGGCCAGCAGAAAGGAAAAATTCCCTATTAACACCTGCCGTGACTGGTTGGGGTGTGAAGGGAGGAAAACGGGACAAAAAGCATAAACTGTGGAAGAAAGATTAAATATTAATAATAAGTAATGATTAAATGCAAAGTGAAGACAAAACATTCAGCATTCAGGGTCAGCCAATCTAGTCTAACTATAAGTTCTATCAAAAAAGGAAAGTTTTAAACTTAGTCTTAAAAGTAGAGACAGTGTCTGTCTCCCAAATCCAAACTGGGAGCTGGTTTCACAGAAGAGCAGCATGAAAGCCTCCCATTCTACTTTTTAATACTCTAGGAACCACAAGTAAGGCAGCAGTATGAGAGCAAAGTGCTCTCTTGGGGTGATACGGTACTAGGAAATCTTTAAAATAAGATGAGGCCTGAATATTTAAGACCTTGTATGAGAGGAGAAATTTCAGTGGGAACCAGCGTATAGAAGCTAATATGGGAGAAAATATGCTTTCAGACAGTCGATCTCAGTACAAATGAAAAATGAAATTAAAAAAAGAGTCTTATATTGTGGCTATGGCTTGTTGGACAGCCATGTGGCATTAGCCTTTCCCAGTGTGTCCCAAGTTAAAGTAGGTAATAAAAGTAGCACTGGGTCACCTTTCCTTGAGAGAATTTGGCCTGTTCTCATTATTGATCTTACTTATGTGACACTTTACTCTGTTTGTAATTTCCATAAGCAGTTTACCAAAACCAGAAATAACCAAACATGTAAGTACTTAAAATTATTTTCTTCACTTAGACCTCTTAGCCCGAGGAGGATGGTATTTAGACGTGAAAATTGGTTACAAATTTTCAATTATTCTACACAGACCAACATGATATGTAGTTGACCTTGCTTCGGGTGCCCCTGGGGGTCTCAGACTCTCTTTGCCCAGTTCATAAAATAGCTTTGAAAAGAGTTCAAATTCAGGGTGTTTCCCATCAGTAAATGATGAAGATGTCTCTGAACTCTGGGTGTGTGTAAATAGATGTTTGACAAAGATAATGAAGTCAAGATGAGTGGAAAGTTGAAACCCAACACCAAGTCACCTACTGTGCTGTATGTGTAGCCCATAATTCCAGACTACACCCGTGATGTGCACGCCAAAGACAATCAGTCCCTCCCTGCTGCCATCGAGGCTGCTCCCTCACAGGGTGAGAAAAGGTCCTGGCTTTGCTTGGCTTGAGGTAAGCAGCAGCATCATAAATTCAATTTTGAAATAACAGAATCCAGGATATCCCGTGGTTAACCACCAAGGCACAGATATCCGATTCTCTAACCAAAAGGACAACCCTTGTCTGTTATCCTGTCAGATAGCTGGAATATGGATGTCTTAGGAGATTTCTCAAAAAACAGAGACTCCTGATGCGTGCGGCAGTGAAGAAATGTCACATATTTAACAATCACGACTAAACTTTTGCAGCCGATATGAACATTTAAGGCAAAACTTGACACCTTTCACCCTATTATTTACATAATACATGTCACAACCTTGTTAGTACAGGTGTGTTCATGCACATGTGTCATTCCTATACTGAAACCAGCTGTGTGATGCAAGGTGAAACTATAGCGGCCATAGAGGCCCAGCCCCGACTACACAATGAAGACATCCTTAGAGATGGCCTGTGTTTACTGTAGGGTTGTCAGGGAGTCCTCCACCTACATGGCAATAAGGAAAGACATTATTTACTTTGGCTGGACAATGATGGCTCTAATCAGATCCCCATGATGTGAATACACTGTTCGGCCTATCACCACCCATTTCCAGTTTCTGTTCACCTTTCACCTCCTCGCCTAAGACCTCCCTGTCATCTTATAGAAACATTCTCTATGGCTGCCTGAGTGCCTCGGTTTAAGTACAAAACCCACAAATGACACCCAGCTTAATTTGAAATTTGTAGGTATTTGCTCTGAATTTGTCAGAGTAAACTGAAATTAAAATTGCTGTCTCCATATGCACAGACACATATCTCTCACGCTAAAACCTTTCACAGGCCACGTGTGTAATTGTGTTCTCTCCATTTGCCTCTTCTATTGTCATTCCCGCTCACCAGCATGTGAAAAGAGTTCAAGATAAAGTAGGTCACTCAGGTTGGGGAAACTGTCATGTCTAATTGCCACACCATCTCTCTTATCTGATCTGGCGAGGCTGTTATTGTAATGAAATACCAGTGGAGATGAGCCAGGAAAGGAGAAGATTACACAGCATGAGCCATTCATGGCACAATCCATCCCTTCATTGCCCTGGGTTTTCCACACAGTGGGTTCAGGAAGTATGGTGGGGCATGTGAGGGCTGGATGTGGGCTGGAGGAAGAAGGCAGGATAGCTGAGGTAACCACTCTGATAAGTCGATGCGTCTCTACTCTGCTTTGTGTTCTGACATGACAACCCTGTTCTGAATCAGCGCCACGAAGTTAAGACACAACAAAGGACGATTATTTTCTGAGATGGAAGAGTCAGATTCCATCCTGGTACTTTAATGAGTGGATGTGAATTTCAATACATCATCACAAGACTGCAATTAATGAATAACACATTATCATCATGGGGTCAGTTTTGCTTGTCAAGGCCAAATCAGGCTTGCTTCTCTCATAGGCTGCCCACTCTGGTAGCTCATCGTAATGCTGCCCTTTAGTGCCCTACCATGGTTTCACACGGTACTGCAGTACTTTATTTTCCCTGATTATTTTACTTAAAAGCTGAAAGTCAGTTGTTTTTACTTCCATACCAGCAGTGGATGATTTAAGATAATCTTCAGGCTGGAGAAACCAAGAAATCTTTGTGATTTGAAAAATACACTTGATCTTGGTTTCTCAGTCTCATTTACCAAAATTACAGGAGTGTTAGTACTGATTTCAACTGTTTAATGTTTAAATGTCATCAAAATATTTGGATCTTGAAATGATGCTCTTTTTTTCACATTCCAGTTCAGATTAAAGAAGCGATTAGTGGTTGCGTGTAATGGAAAGCAACAGTAGTGGTTTAAATCATGGTTTGGATCGATTGACGGGTATCACTCGTGTCTATTAGGCTGAGGTTTGTTTACAGACCCGCCAAAGCTACATGGAAGACAATCAAAAGAGGCCCCTCGCTTTCATTCTGCCAAAAGCTATCCTTTTAAAGACAAGTGAAATAGTGCGGAAAGTCATCAGAGTTGATTTTTCTGGTGGTTTTATTTGATTTGCATGACTCTGCGGTTCCTCTGTGATGACAGTTCAGCTGTGATGTTTTATTTCTCTGCTCGCCTCGGGCAGCAATGTATCTTTTGTTTGATCCCTCACAGTTTTTAGGAAAGACATTATGCTTGAGCCACCGGTGCCCCTCTCCTCAAGTGCTGTGGGTGCTCTGCTGATCATCTCGCCATCTGAGTTGTGGTTTTGGTCACGCAGTTGTCGAGCACGGGCAGCAGGTACTGCGATAAAGCGGCTGACGACATTGATGTGGTAGCTGCGCAAAGCCAGCAGCTTTTTAACACAGAGATCGAAGACATTGTTGAGGTCCTTGCGATCTTGCTGCTGGACAAAACTCCTCAGGGACGGCTGCAAAGAGATGTCGTTGATCAGTTTCTTGTGAAGGGGTGGCATGTAGTCCCTCATGTAGATTAGAAAGGAAGCTGGGGAAAAACAAAAGCAGTGAATTCTTTACATTCATCTCTGGCACAGTTGGGATCATGTTATTGACAATTCGTCAGCCTTTTTACCACTTTTTGGTTCATGTTTGACTCCCAGAAGCTCGTCAAAACAGTGCAGCAGACTGCTTTGTGCAGCACTCCCTCCTGAATACCTCATCGGCGCTGTCTGGACCCCTTCATAAACCAGCCCCTTTGGCATACACGGGTTGTCTTTCCATCTAAGTATGATTATGTGACACGGGCACGCACATAGGTCTCAAAAACATGTTTCACTTTGCAACTATGTGAATCGAGAGAAAACAGCAATAGATTTCTATACCCAGAAAGGTAGATCCTCATAATGCCATAGAAGACTGAAGGGTCCACATGCACTTAGGGAAGAAAAGAAAACAGTTGTTAATGGGATTCATTTTACAATAATCACGAAAAAGAGAAAAAAAAAAGGCAAGAATTGAATCATTTGCAATCATTAGAAAACTTTTTTCTTTCTTTATCAATGAACCTATCCCAGCTGGCTTTGGGCAAGAGGCAGGGTCATACATTTCAAGACAGCACAGGTAAACGTTTCAGTCATTTACAAATAACTCCCAATTTAAATTTAAAAAGATTCAGGGAAGGGAGTTTTCTACCTGTGTTAAACATCATTTAAAGCTCTGAGAAGTCTTTGTATGCTGAAAGCAAACAACAAACAGCTGTGATCTTTGGACCCTCGGCTGCCACTGCATTGCAAACTATGCTAAATTATTTAACTGCATAGGGATAAAAACACTTTTTGAAACACAGTTAACAACTCAACCAAAAAAAAAACATACATACTGTTTAAACAAGATAGAGAACATCATTTCAGCAATCATACCGCATCATATTCCATACATATTAGAAAAGCAAGACCAAAGTTAAACAAGTCCATGTCCTGAACTAACCCTAACCCTGTCTACAGCATAACGTTTTGGGAGACCTGGGTCGTTGACCCAGAGTTTTGAGTTTTCATTATTATTGAACTTTGATTTTGCCATTATTTATCATTTCTAGTCTTTTGGTGTCTTTGTTAGAGTTCTCTGTCTTATGGTTTATGTTTCTGTGTTCTATAGTTGCTCTGTCTCCCCTGTCAGCTGTATCCCCTTGTCAAGTCCATGTCTCTGTGTTATGTTTCCTGTTTTACTTTGAAAGTCCGTGTCTCATATTAATGTATCTGGTTTTGCTTCCCTTGTCTCGTTAGCCCTGATTTGTCCCAGCTGTGTTTCCCTCCTGTCTCTCATTCACTGATTGCTCCCTCTGTGTATTTAAGCCCTGTGTTTTCCTCTGTGTTGTGATCTACTGTCTAACATGCTGTGTGGTTTGCCTGGCAACTGGTTTGGTGCTTAGTTTATGTTCTTAGTTCAGTTAGGTTTCTGTTTTCTACCATCCAGCAATAAAGCTGAGTTTTTTGAATTAACGTTTGCCTTCAAGTGTCTGCACATTGGGTCCTCCTTACCACCACTCCTGCCTGCACATCAGCCTTCACATAACATAACGTGCAAACATTTTTAGAAAAAGGCTGTAACACATTTAGGTTTTACATCTGAATAAGTACCTTGCATCAGTTTGAGTGCGTCAGTCATGTCCTCAATAGACCGGCTGATGATCTCCAAGCCTCTGGCCACAGCCTCTGTGTCGCCACACCTCACACCATTGATCACCGTGGGAATATTCTACAAAGCAGTGGTTCTCTTAGAAATGTCCTCGCTTTAAGGGTGCCCTTATATTTGTCAGTTAACAACAATTATCAAGTGCACATTTTAGGATGTTTCCTGTTTTTAATGTATCTTCACCTTCACCGCAGGAACTCCAGCTAGCTCCACCAGCAGAGTGACCAAGAAGAAACCTCGGGCACTTTCTCCACCCGGGAGGCTGACCAACAACTTCAGGTTCCTGTTTGACAAATGTAAGCCATGAAACTTTGTGCATATTATAGTATGATAGCACATATTGTATTGTACTGTGTGCAGAAACAGAATTTTACTCACTCCATGTTGAAAGGCCTGGCACAGCAGATATACAGATGGACATGAAAAACAGGACATATTTATACACATTCGCTGGGTTTACTCAAACTGCTGGCAGGAGATTAGCGGCCTTACCCGTCAGGATCTTTCCTCTTCCAGTTAGCCAATACTGCATCTGCATGTGTGATAATTGGGGGAAGCCCTAAGCGTTGTGACACCTCCCAGTATGGAACAGCCAGACTGCATGGCAGTATCTTAAAAGAATATCAAAGAGAAATCAGTCATAATAACTGAATCACTTAAGGTAACATGTAGCATTCAGAAAACAGGAGGCAAAAGAAAAAGAAAAACTAACAGACAGTTAGTTACCTCAACTGTATCTTTCTCTCCCTCCTCCCAGACGTAGCCCATGGTCATCATGCTGAGAGCCAGGTGGGCCAGTCGTAACTCTTTGTGTTTCTGCAGAAAGTTGCTGCTCAGCAGTGGCATCTGGTCATAGACAACTGTACTGAGCAACTGCTTCACAGTCATCGTGAATGGTGCTTGTCATTATAAATACCTTGTTAATACGGGAGCGCAACTCGTGGGACTGTGCAAGCTCTGGGATTCTCAGGGCGATATCCATCCATGGCTGGTAATAAGGTGGAAGCTCTTCCTTTAAATGCACATCATGAGAAAATGTTAATGTTGGTCAGTACCACTAAACACAACTGTAGTTGGTGTAAAATGCAAACAAATCCAAGTTCATGTTGTCCTCAAATGTCAAAGCAACAAATTCACTAAAATCCAAATGGCTCAAGGGGCTCAAAATGAAATGTTCACAACTTGTGACCATCATGTGTGTTGTGTGCTTGTGTCCAAGCAGGACCTTAACTTACTAAGCTTCTTTTTTAGGAACCAGTTCTCCCATCCATCACTGTGCTTCATGTTTTATTTCTGGCTACAGAAGTTATGAACATTATTGTTCTCTCCATTTTTGCTCTCTTCTATATGCAAAAATGTGATTTTGTAAACGTCTTCCAGGAATAATGCTCACTTCCTTCATCTTTGTTGGTCTCAATCAATACTAAAGTTAATATTTTTATAACAGCTTTTTTGGCGCTATAAGGATTAATGTAATTGTCAAATTCTTATTAAAGGTTTGGTTTTTAAGTAATACAATGTGAATAAAATGTAATAATGTTACATCACAAACTTGAAACAAGCAAAGCTAAAATAACACACACAGAACTTCAAAAGAGCTTTTCAACGTACCAAAGGATCTGGAAGGATGAAGCCGAGTTCTTCTGAGACATGATAGGACTTCAGAGAGAAGAGAGCTTCGGTCTGGTCTGTTTCAGCAGAAGCCATAGAGAAAACAAGGCAAGCACCAAAAACTGCAATGATCCTCTGACAAGCTGAATGATCCCAGACACCCCAGTCTGGCTGGACTTGAGCACAAAGGTATTGCTTACACAACCTTTATACCTGAGTTCTGCTGTTGCACAATTCCAACTGTAGAAAATCAATACTTCACTTTGTGAATCATATAGTATGAAACAAATAATCGGTGTCACGCTTGGTTGATCTATAACTGTCCAAACTGTTAAAGTTATGCAAAGAAGAAACTAAAGCCAGTTGGGATGCTTTGCATGTTGTAAAAAAAAAAAAACGCCTTGTTGTTTTCCCACATTTCCTACAGGTTATCAGGAACGTAACTGATAACAAATAAGGAACAGATATGTTACTTTTACAAAAGCACAATCATTTGTTTATCAGCCTTTTGTTTAAGAACTCTTTGACAGCAGATTCATCTGAAGCAATAAATAAATACGCTAATAATGAGTTAATAACGTGCGTAGGCGTGTCTTTTTCAATTTGTATTCATATCCTGAAGATAACACGCTCTTTATGTTTTGACTGACAGCTATAAAAGACTGCTACTTAAACAAAAGTGCTCCATATATCTGGAACAAACTCCCAGAAAGCCTCAGATCAGCTGAAACACTCAGTTTATTTAAATCCAGATTGAAGACTCACCTATTCTCAGCTGCATTTGAATAAAGCACCAAATCCACACTTTTAAGCTTAAATTTCAAAACTTATATTTTAACTACTGATTTTATTTACTGTTTTTTTTAATCAATTTTAAATCATGCTTTTTATTATTTTTGTTTTTTAATGTCTCTGTAAAGCACTTTGAATCACCTTGTTGTTGAATTGTGCTATATAAATAAATTTGCCTTGCCTATAACATTTTATGCCGTGTGGCTTTTATTTTGAAGGGACTTTCTCCTTTCTCTATCCTCTATATAAAAGAGGATTAAGTCAAATTTAGACTGTCAGCCTCACCTGCTGGAGGAGACTGAACACTGCAGTTTCCTTAAACCAAACCATGCACCGCACAGTGTATGTGCGTAAACAGTAAATGAATCAGGCCAGTAATACTCAGTGCTCCAGAGCGCCAACAAACCGGCATTTCACTTTGCGATTTGTCACGTGTTTTGGAAATACTGAATGAAATGAACCCGCACTAGGACATGAATCTGTTGGAGAAGTTTCTTTGTTAAAATCAGCTCAGCGGTCTGATTTCTTTTTGAGCAACTCCACGTAAGCTTCGGTATTGTAACATTTGCAAGTCGGTGTAAAGGTCAGCTGTAATTTGATCCTCTTGCTTCTGAAACATAGATAACAAACACCAGACTGCATTGTTGTGCTTTCTAACACAGATGACAAAATAACTGGAACACTGAGGCTGAGGACAACAGCGGTCTGCCAGGGAGCTGGACTTTAAGGAAGTGCTACTTCACTGACAGTGCAAACTCACTTTTAGTAGGCCTTAACTTTGGAAACCATGGCTGTCAGTACCCATGAGTGAGTTGTTTTTTTTTTTCTTTTGTGCGTGTGTGTTAAATCACTGAAGTTAAACAATAGCTAAACTTCCTGCCAATTAGATCCATTGATATGTTTTTGCAGTTAAATAGCTGACATTAGCTAGCTGCTGACACTGAAGGATGATGTATGGTGATTATGATAAATGTCAAGTAAATCCAGGAGAATCTGATTCACTGAACACAGTTGTTTTAATGCTGAAAATAAAAGCTTTAACACAAACTGATGAACGGCGGTGACTTACAGACCTACGACTCTCGTAGGTCTCTTGGGTCTTTATTGCTAAGTAAGAAGCTCCAAACAGCATCATTTTGGTAAGATGAAAGAAAAATAATTCAAATTTGGGAATTTAAAAGTCGAAGTACGTGCTTGTGACCAATGTTCTCTAATTTTTCATGTGTCTGAGCGAACACACAAACTCCCTGAGCGGTCCCTTGGACCACTGTGAGCAACAGCAGACATGTCCACTGTGGTCACGCCAGCATCGAATCCATCCAAGTTACATGGTTTATTAAAATAATCAAATTACAGCATTTACATTTATGTTAGACTACTTTTAATTAACTGCTTTAGCCCACTTACACGGGCGCAGCCAGTCACTTACTGACTAACACTGCAAAACAGAATTGTTAAAGTTTCAATTTTAATTTCAAATCAGGTTAGATTTTTTTTTTGTGCGCAGAGACCGTGCCAGCAGTGCGCAATTGCGCACGCGCGCAGCTTAGAGGGAACATTGCGTGACACTGTAATGACGAGGCAAATGTTAACAGTTAACGTATTTGTAGCGATAATGTGAGTCAAATCAAAAGATAAAATGTGCACTTCATAACAACTTGTATAAAAGGGACAGAGTCTCAAAAGTCTGCTAAAGTCTGTGTATTTCCTTTAATATATTTGTATTATTTCTTAATTTCTATTAGTGTTTAAGCGTTTTTATTTAGATTATTATTATTTATTTTCTTATTGTTGTGTTTTTTATTTATTTATTTATTTACTTACTAATTGTATTGAGTACAATCTAACTTCGTTTTCATGGTGTGGTAGTGTCACAATTACAGTGAAGTCTCTTATGTCTTAAACAAACAGGAATTTATTCCGTTTTTGTCGCGTATCCGACATGCCTGCAACCACTGCGCGCGCAGTTGCTGCGCGTGTAGAGTGTGTGAGTGTGTGTGTGTGTGTGTTTTAGTGTATACATGCATGCAAAAGTTAATCCCTGGTCTTTCTCCGCTGTAAATCCACCTGACACACCCCTTCTTACACCACTGTGATTAGAAGGGAGCTGATCATTCATGCTTAACGTGTCCGAGGTCTCGCGGGTTGCATGAATTAATCATAACCTGGGCTAAATAAAGTATAAAGTATGAGCGGATCAGTGTTTTGTAATAAATAGGTTTGGGGGTTTTCTTTTTTCTTTTTTTCCCGTCTGTGCGCCTGCCTATTATTAGCTACGGAGGCCATCCAGTAAGTGGAGGTGGGTCTATGACGGTCAGGGCTGCAGCTCTGCATCGCACCGTTAGACTTCACCTCAGCGTCCGCGTTTCTGCCAGTGCCATCGGGCTCGTCGCACCGATCCAGAGCACCTTTCCTGAAACATCGGCTATTTCCAAGCCTCGTTCACCTCGCCTTGAAGATGAAGTTAAATACGAGCTGCCGTCAGGTGCAAGACGCATCCGATGGAGCCCTGCTTTTTATCTCGTTCATCGACCAACCCGATGCAGCACTTCCTTATGTTGCGGTAAGGATGGTCGGCAACCGTTATGACCACAGCGTCAGAGTGGGTTTTAATTCGCTTATTTTATGGGGGGAGGCTGGTTTTTGCGATGAACTCGGAGCCGGATAAACAGGCTCAAGAGTCAGTGACGGGGCGTTACATAACGTGTAATGCAGCAGAGCCTCATGACTAGTGTCTCGGTGGTGGAGGGAGGCACTGTTCGGTCCTTCTGGTAGGGTATGCATGTTTTTATCATCCTTGTTATGGCAGATAACCGAGGCTCCTTAAAAATGTGTTTTTAAGATGATCGACTTAAGGCACTGTGCGTTATATAGTATATCTCACCACATTTTAAAAATCATTAATTAATTCGTGAGTTGCGCATTGTAGTCTGTAACAGGAAAGGGCATTTGAATGAGCAATTGTAGGGGCGGGGTATCTCTATAGTATCAGACAGGCCCAGCCTAAGGTCAGACTGCGAGTTGTTTTGAAAGGTGAGAGAAGCCTATGGTGATGCGGATTATGCAGTGAATGAAGAGCCCGATTTTTTTTATGAATGGCTACAAAGTGACCATGAGGCAAAGAAATCATAGTAACCCATGATAGTAATATTTAGAGCACTGTGTGAACCAAAGTAAGCAAATGATGCTGCAAAAGTGTTTTGGATAGAAAGTCCTTTTAGTATAAGAACAGCAGAAGTTATGCTTTAGAAAGGGAGCTGCTTTTTTGTTTTTTCCTGATAGTGGGCACTTGACTTCCAGGTAGGGGTAGCTGGCTTCATTCATAAGAAGGCAACACTATCTGAGAATATAAATATGAATGGAGGCTATATTCCCAGTCCGCTTACGCTTTCAAGAGGGGGAGGGGGGGGGCTTGGATGGAGATTTCTTGTTTATTCGTGTAAGCTCTGGATGTGTAAATTAAACATGGCGTGACTTGGGTTTCAGATGGTTCAAAATCACGTTACGACACTTAACAGTGGCGTTGTCTCTATACATCAAATCAAAAAAGAGCATAAATCACGGAGGCTTGTCTGATATAGGGTCTAACACAATGACACCAACCACAGTTCCCTTGGAAACTGGAACAGCGACCTAAATCGTCAGCAACCATTTTCAAGACACAGAAATAGTCTGTTTACCTATTCCTATTGTTTCATTTAGGTGCAGGCCACATGCATGAGGGCTGTGATGACTTAAGTTATAGGCTCTGAGGTATAAGGTTGGGGTGCTATGCTTGAGATGTAATGACATGGGGAAAAAAGAAAGGGAATTTTAGGCTTCCTGATGGTTGGAAGAATTGCAGGGATGTGTCACACATGTAGCATTGCAGCAGCCTTTATTAAAAGAGGAGCAGTAGCATTTAAACTTATTTAACTCTTTTGAAACTAAGAGTGCCTTTTCTCTACCTTTTAATTAAGGTTGACACAAGGAAGTCACGAGGCCATCCCCTGATAGCTCTGCAGGCAGAATTAGCAGTGCAGATGAAGCCTTGTCAGTGTCTGTCCCTGTAGCGTTCATGGCAGGGTAGTGTGGGACTGAAAGTGCTAATACACGACTTTCTGCACACCTTTATATTCTGACAGGCCCCAGCTGACGGATTCTGATATGGACTATGAGAGACCAAACGTTGAAACTATCAAGTGTGTGGTGGTAGGAGACAATGCAGTTGGGAAGACCCGCCTCATCTGCGCCCGGGCCTGCAATGCCACCCTGACTCAGTACCAGTTACTCGCCACACATGTACCCACGGTCTGGGCAATTGACCAATACAGAGTATGCCAGGAGGTGAGTAAGAAAGCTCAAATAGTTTGGGTTTTTTGTCCCTTGATATAGAGAGGCTGGTGGTTGTAGAAATACAAATATTTTTTTGGCAACTATCAGGTTTTAGAGCGCTCAAGAGATGTTGTGGATGATGTCAGCGTGTCACTCCGCCTTTGGGATACTTTTGGAGACCATCATAAGGACCGGCGTTTTGCATATGGCAGGTGGGAAAATGTGAAATTCTATGGTCTTTTTACCATCAGTTGCTTTCATCTTACCCGAAATAAGCAAGTTTGCCCTCTGGCTTCCCTTCAGGTCTGATGTTGTGGTCTTGTGCTTCTCAATCGCCAATCCCAACTCTCTGTACCATGTAAAGACTATGTGGTACCCTGAGATCAAACACTTCTGTCCCCGTGCTCCTGTCATCTTGGTAGGCTGTCAGCTGGACCTGCGCTATGCTGACCTGGAGGCAGTGAACAGGGCACGGAGGCCTTTAGCTAGGTACTCAGTTTTGCATTTATCTCTCTATATGCAAGAACCTTCAAGTTTCATGTCCGAAAGGTTGATTTACTTCCGATTAACTTCTGATATGTTATTTTTTCAGACCAATAAAATCCAGTGAGATTCTTCCTCCAGAAAGAGGCCGGGAGGTGGCCAAAGAGCTGGGAGTACCATATTATGAAACCAGTGTTGTTGCTCAGTTTGGAGTCAAGGACGTCTTTGATAACGCCATCCGAGCTGCGCTCATTTCACGCCGCCACCTGCAGTTTTGGAAATCTCACCTCAGAAATGTCCAGCGACCTCTCCTTCAGGCACCCTTCTTGCCACCAAAACCTCCCCCACCTATAATCACTGTGCCACCTCCCCCTACCACCACAGAGGAGCATCCAGCCGGTCTTCTCGAGGACCCACACTGTGCCGATGTCATCCTGGTCCTGCAGGAGCGACAAAAGATTTTCGCACACAAGATATACCTGGCGACATCCTCTTCAAAGTTCTACGACCTCTTTATTATGGACATGCAAAATGAGGAGACCGAAAAGCCCCCTCGGGGTCCGATCTCTGGGCGAGAGCTGCTGATGCGTGCTGCAAGTTTTGATGTTTGTGAGAGCAGCGATGATGGAGACAGGGCCAACCTGAGGGCCTGCACTAGTGACGGGACCTTGAAAGACTCTGAGGTCGCCCGGCGGGGCAGACTGCTCTCCTCGTGGAGCCGAGCCTTTGTCAGCATCCAGGAAGAGCTTGTGGACGACCCCATAACATACAGCCCCAGGCCTATGACTGTAGTCCACATGGACCAGTCCATGCAGCTCGGTCCTTTTCGAGCAGTTCTTCGCTACTTGTACACTGGCCAGCTAGACGAGAATGAAAAAGAGCTAATGCACATTGCTCACATCGCTGAGCTGCTGGAGGTCTTTGACCTGCGGATGATGGTGGCAAACATACTCAACAATGAAGCCTTCATGAACCAAGAAATCACCAAAGCCTTCCATGTGCGGCGGACAAACAGAGTCAAAGAGTGCTTGGCCAAAGGCACTTTTTCTGGTGAGAGCAAATCATTACATGTATTTGTTTGTCTGCCCAGCTTGAAGTAGAGTGGATGCCGGTGTAAGTGAGGTTTTACTAGCTCTCACTTCTGCGTTGCAGATGTAGTTTTCAAGCTAGATGATGGGACGATCATGGCCCACAAGCCTTTACTCATCTCTAGTTGTGACTGGATGGCAGCTATGTTTGGCGGGCCTTTTGTTGAGAGCTGCACCAAAGAGGTGAGTCGAGGACAGGCTAAAATCAGCCCTGTATGAAACACATAGTTCAGCATTTATAGTTACATACTCATTACCAGTCAAATCATTAGTGCATTTAATTAGCTTATAATTAAAGAAAGCACACTTGTGTAGCACATCTCAAATAAACAAAGTGGCTCGTGTAGCACACCAATGGACTACGTGAAGTGTGTAAAAACTATAATTAGAGGACTGCAAATCTGCTCTAATACAATTACACTGGCTTTGTGATCCAAGTGTACTGCAGTTCTCTGAGGCCTGGTAATTGTGCCTGATTCTACTATGAATTAAAAGTACTACAGATTCATAAAACGCCTGATAGAAGAAAAGGTTTTTAGATCGTTTGGAATTGAGATTGTGTCTTTTCAAATGATCCATAGTGTATCAGA
Organism: Haplochromis burtoni; assembly: GCF_018398535.1. Taxonomy (NCBI): domain Eukaryota; kingdom Metazoa; phylum Chordata; class Actinopteri; order Cichliformes; family Cichlidae; genus Haplochromis; species Haplochromis burtoni. Next base: position 655,441 of record NW_024582423.1, read on the forward strand.
TAGCTCTGTAAAGCTATATTTAGATCACCTATGAAACTCACGATGTGTCCCTCTCTTGCTGCACAAAAAGTAAATATTTTTTGTAGTCTGATCGTGTAAAATGTTGTACAGGAGATTCCTTCTCGCTCTTCCTCTCTCTGTGCACACCTGCTGAATCCTTCAGGACCTGAATCATGTTATATTTTGCATGTTTTCTGCTCCTAAGGTGCTGTTCCCCAACACAACTCGCAGCTGTATGAGGGCTGTGTTAGAATATCTGTACACGGGCCGCTTTTGTTCTCGCTCGGATCTGGATGCAATGGAGCTCATTGTTCTTGCCAATCGACTTTGCCTCCCCCACCTGGTTGCACTTACAGGTATTACATTTGGTATCATTTTCCTGTAAAGTACAGGATTGTATGACATGCAGCCGCAGTGTGCCCTTCCAAGCCGTTGCCTACAGAGAGTAGCTTTTATGTTTCTTTCAGAACTCTACACAGTAACAGTGCTGACGGAGGCGGCGATGATGGGGGCTGACATCGATGGAGATGTGCTGGTGTACTTGGATATGGCCCAGGTAGTGTGACCTGCCAATCATTCCGAGCAGGGATTGTTCTTAACGCACTTACACAACGCTGTGACAAAATAGATTTTATTTTTATTATTAATGAGGGCATTTCTCAGAGGGGACTTCTCTTGAGGCTAAAATAGTTTTCACAGGCAGTAGGTGGGGCAAAAGACACATTAAATTAAACTGCCCTTACCTAGCTGAAGGATTTTTGGTGTAGTGAGCAATTGGGAGACAGGAATCATGCTCAGCACTGTACATCATCCTGTCATTAAGTTTCAAATGGGTATATTTTCCATTTGCCCGGCAAGCTCATTTTGCTCATTTTTTAATTTATTTGGTGCAATTCACCACTGAAACACAAACATTAAAATGAATTTTCATGTTGTTTTTTTAAATTACTATACTGCCGCCTGCTTTGCCAGACCAGAATATAGCAAACAAATCAAACTGGCTAATGGCTGTTAGATTTTTTTTGTTTGTTTTCTGTGTGTTTGTGTTTTCGCTTGTTAGCAAGGAAAAGAAAAGGGGTAGATTTGTGGGAAATATATTGGAGAAAGACTGTTGATATATATTGGAATCCTTAGAATTTGTTACTTTCTGCTGTACTTTGTTAGTTGCCATGCTAACTGCAGCATGCTAAAATTAGCACAGTAATGCTACCATGACTAAGCTTCTAAGTGCAGTACAAATTTACTTAATGGCTCTGACAAAGAAGTGTAAACAAGATAGTCTAAATGTAAGGTCAACTCAAATGGCCTCTGTACTCCAAATATAGATTGTTTTTTTTAAATATGTGCACTTCATGTCAGCAAACCCCAGCACTGCTTTTTATCTCCAAAACAAAACACACAGAATGATGATATATGACTTTGTGTGCTGACAGTTCCACGGTGCCCAGCAGCTCACTGGCTGGTGTCTTCACCACATCTGTACCAACTACAACAGCATCTGCCGCAAGTTTCCCCGAGATATGAAGGCCAAGTCTGCAGGTAACAAACATCTGATCAATCTTTAATGCTCTCCTCTCATTAGTAGCGAACACCAGTGTGAGACAGAGAGTAACTAAAGAAAAGATTGTCTTGAAAATATTTATTGTGATTCAGAGAACCAAGAATACTTTGAGAAACATCGCTGGCCGCCGGTGTGGTACCTGAAAGAAGACGACCACTACCAAAGGGCACGCAAAGAGCGCGACAAGGAGGACTACCTGTACCAGAGGAGGCAGTGTAAACGCAAGTGGCTCTTCTGGAACCTTCCTTCTTCCCCTAACTCGAACTCTCCATCTTCTGGCTCATCTGCAGTCATCTGACGGAGTGGTAAGGAGAGGCCCACTCTGCAGCGCGTCAGTGTGGATGCAAGCTGTAAAAGCTCCAGTCAAACATAAGCGCTGCTGGCTAGATATGCCCCAATTATTCAGGCACACAGTTACATTTACTGTTTGCTTACCTCTGCAGTCAAACAGCACTCCAGGTTTCCAAGTTCAGCTCAGTCTAGCGGTCAAAGTAATGAGTTTTGTTTCTTAGATTTTTAGCTTGTTATACGCGAGACTCAAATCTCAGTGATATGAACCTTACTGACAAACGGTACAGTATATCTGGCGCAAATATCACCTCACGTGGATAGTTGTGCGTTCTGCCACCTGAGTTTTAAGTTTAAAAAACAGGACTCTGCTGGCACAGAACCTTTCACCCGTGGTGTCATCAGTTACATTGAACTGATAATCAAGTGCTGCTTATCAGCTGCAACAACCAGCAATTCAACACAGAATTTAAGTCTCAGAGATATAACACACAGGATGTAACAATAGCATGGCCTACCTGGAAACAGTTACTCCGATCATGCCTATTATTATCGTGGATGCATAAGTTATAAAATACTGGCAACTTCTACTCATGTATATTTTTGTACAGTCGTTCTATTTTTGAATGTGTACAGCTTGCATCGCCTTCAGTGATGCAAGCCTGGACACAATCAACTTGTGATTTGTGTCCTCTTGTCACAAAAGGGCTGTCGTTTACATGAATTGATTCAGTGTCCGGAGACACAAGAGATCCCAAATCAGAGAAAGAATCAGTCTTTTCAGTAAAATGCCAGCAAAAACAAACCAGATCAATAATATTTACTACGTGTCATTCAATGAGGATTTTTATCAGTTCTTCACTGAAGGTTTCCGCTAGTTTCCCACAAAGCTGCATTTCTGGATTTGAAGAGACCACGTGGACTCTGTGACAGTGATGTGTATCTCTCTCTCTCGCTCTGGTGATGATTTAGCCTTTAGCGATTGATCTGAGTTGATTAGAGGTTGCAGTGGGATATGTAAGACTCGCGCATGCATGAGGCCTCCTCACGGCCCTTCATGTGAATTCATCAGTACATCTTCTACACACCCAGCACTTTCTGGACTCTTCTCTGCAGAGACAAACACACACAAGAACTTCCAGTATTGGCATCCTTTTGAACAGCGTTAAGGACAGTTTGGAATCATGACACACTCAAACAGATCTTTATTATTTCTTTTAAAGGAACTGAGAACTGGCTGCATTGCTAAGATGTTCAAAATGTTTCCAAAACAGTTGTGAAGAGGTTTCAATCAAATCATTTTTCTTGATTTGTTTTGCACGCCTCACAGTATACGTTCAGAGCTGTCATCTACTGTTGTACTTGACTGTCAGAAGGGCTGCAGCATTTCGATCAGCAGTCACGGCGCTCAGTGAAGATGGGTGGTATTGTAAATTGTAAAAAAAAATATCAACTGCAAGTAACTTGCATCACTCTAATGTGCTGTTACCTAAAAATGTGCACTGCAGGCAGTGAGCAGAATTATACAGTATTACCGAGTAATACACACACTGAATACAGACTTGACTTATCTGACTTGCATTTAGTTACTGTGCAGCTACAAACTTGTTTAATACTCATTGTGCTTACCTCCATTATATATCTTACTATACATACAATTTACAGGCAGTTCAAATATACAGTTGACTACTAGTAAAATAGGATAGTAAAGTAGACACTTTGCATTATAAAGATCTACATTCATAAAACATGCTAATGCTATGTAAAAGAATCAGTTCCAGCATTTGTTTTTCAGGCTTGCTTTAATCCATTATGATAATTCTTTTCAACTGCATTTTTAAGTAGACATAATTAGAGCCAAGAAAAGAGTTTAAAATAATTAAGTGGTATGAATTAATTCAGCGACAAAGGCTAAATGTATTGCTTGTATTAATTCTTTGAGTAATAACTACACTGCATGAACAGAGCCCCGCCAAAATAGAAGACATTAATTTGCAGTCGTTTAAAAATGTAACGCATATCAGAGTGGTGGTCCTGGTGTTCGAAGCGGTATCTTTAAATTGCTGTCTTTTATATTAAATCATCTGTTGTTAAGCAAAGAAAAAATTGAGAACTTTCATTTTTAGGAATTTTAATCAGCAGCATAGATGACAGCAAACACCAGAAGGCTGATGACCCTCTGATTTTATTCTAATTCTGAATGTTTTTAAGTGCTCAATTATTTGAGTAATAGATAGTGTTTAGATAACTCAAAATACAGTTTGGTGTACTTTAGCAGCAGGAGGGTCTATATTGCTATAGCTTGCCTTGATGGTAGGACTGATGAAGTTCATCGTTCGTTAAGACATGGTTTCCATTCCTCAGTGCATCGCATTTCTCAGCGAATCTTCTGCTGTTTTGCATCAAGAACACCTCATGCCTTAATGTACAGTGTACTGTAGTGTGTGCTATTGAATGTAAAGTAGTGTTACTGTGGTCACTAGTTTGTTATATCGTAAGCTATAATGGTGCTCTCTAGGCTGTGTGTGTATCTATAAATGTACATAATCCATAATTTGGATATAAAGCAATCAGTCAGTGTGTGATTCGAAGAGTCCAGTGAGTGTGTGTCAGTTTGAACACTGCTAAAGGTTTATGATTTTGTTTGTTTGTTTAAAGCTGAACGACAAGATTAAAGACTCTGGCTATTAAGGCCACACTAGACTAATGAGAAACCATCAAATTTGTGACATTAACCATGAAATTAATGCAGGGATTTCAAAATTTTGTTTCATTATTTTAAAGTTTCTTTATGTACTCCACTGAGCTCCAATTTCTGAGACTGCATAGTAGCAAAATGCTAAGATAGTGTGGACACTGGAAGCTAGATGGTAACTCTAAATGTAAATACATATATATTTGACTTCTGCAAGTCGAACTCGACATAGCAATCGATACAAGCTATTGCATAGGTTAACATACATACTGTTTTGTACTATGCATAATGAAATGTCTGACTTTGAAAGTATAAACTTGCACTGCTTTGTAGCACCGGGTTCTCTTCAAATTGCATTAAAGGGTACTGCAACATCATTAGATGAAGAAGTAGACAACATCAGGTTAAAATAAAGAAGAAGAAAAATAAGATCATGAATTATAAATTAGTTACTACTGGGGCCCTTTTCCATTTGTTTGGGTGCTAATATCACAGCTGCAGAGAAGCACAAACCAAAGGGAGCTTTAGCAGCACCAGGAATATATATTATATGCTGCACAATCACTACTGCATAGTTTAAGAGGCCTTGATCAGAAATGGTTGAATATTAAATAAAATAAAAAAAGAAAAAAACAATAACAGAAAAGAAAAAAAAAACTTGAATGTTTTCTCAGTGTTCAAAACCTGGATGACACTTTGTTTAGTCACCAGGTTTTTATTTTCTTTGTCTTCGTTCTCAAGAGCTGTTTTTATTGTTTGGGAGCTATAAATATGAAATTCTGTAGCATGTGTTCTTGAAAACGTGTAAATAATATTTACTAAATAAACAAAGAGCAACACGTGGAGTCCGGTATGGTGGAGTCTGTTTATTTGGTCGTGTTACGTGAAATTTGTGCAGCCTCATCACACGTCAGAAGGACCGAGCCCTGCGCAGAGGCGGCAGCAGCAGCTGAAGCAGAAGGAGGAACCTGCAGCCAAACAAGCCCCAGCCGACAACTTTTGAGACATGGTAATGTTTATGACACATGCATGCTACTATTCTTAATGCTAGTTTAGATGCCTGCTGCCTGTGTGTAGTTTTATTTCAGGTTAGCTGTCGACTTGCGCAGACACTCCGACGCTCAGTAATACACTGCATAAATATAAACAAGCTAAAATAAGTAAAGGCTAAACTTGCTAGTGTTAGTAACACATTAAAAGACATGGGGACTCGCTTTTAGTACAGCCTTGAATTTACCAGTAGAAAACAAAATATAACGGAAAGCAATGACGTGAAACGGAGATGGGAGCCATTAAAAGTTAAATATAGCATCTAATGCATTAGCAATTCTTGCGGTGTAGCGCGCGACCCGGCTCGGTTTAAGGACACACGTGACATAAATTAAAAATTTGTGATTGGACAGTGACGTTGCCTACAGCCGTGAGGACCCAATTCCGCCTGTGCTTTTTATGCAAACTACGTTATTTTTCTCTTGGTGTGCAAACATGCGTAGTGATATGCTGCTGATGTGTCATCTAGTCGAACAGGTGTAGGTGAGTTTAGATTAAGCTCTGATTGGCTGAGTGTGGCAGCAGGTGACCTAATTGTAACCAAACCTGATCAAGCACAAAGGACCGGGGAGGGCGGAGGCTTTGCTAATCAGCTGACTTTTAAGTAAGCGAAGGGGAAAAAGTTCAACTGTCCAGGCTAACTGCAGGTGATTGATTTGTGCTTTTGTGTGTCTTTTATGAAGATACTTCTTTATGATTGGAGTTTCTGTTCACACTTAAGCATCAATGTATCAATATGTGTCTACATAACATTAAAAACTACAAAATCACTTACAGCTGTGGCTTTCCAAAGACATTTATCTCCATCAATGTCTGGCAAACATGACGCTGATCATTGATTTGCTTTTGCTTTTGTGGAGCCACACTGCATTGATGAACAAGCAGAGCAAATAGAGACTCTTCTACATCTGCCGGTATGCACAATCGTTTGTTGACCTGGACCTGCACTGCCACTCTGTAATTCAATGTTTCTGAGAGCCTGTTGCTGCAGAATAACACTGTTTGACTCAGAATATTTCCTAAATGATAGATGGCTGGCTAATCGCTGTTGTTCTGCAGGCCATACTGGCTCCTATTTTTGGGCTCATCCTTTTGGGGCTGTTCCACACGGAAGCAAAACAACACACCCTCAGCTCTCAGGATGCTTCTTTCTGTCAGTAAGTCACCAATGAGAGCTGTGATCATAGTGTGTTTGCAATGATACAGTTGTGTTCATATATTTAAAATTTCTTTGAACTGTTCTTTTTCCAGGGTGGAACAGTTGCGCAGCTTAGAGTTATAATATGACAAGAATTAGGTGCACTAGTGTGAGTTTATTTTGGATTTTCTCCAATCCACACAGGGTTAAAAGTATGCATGCACAGTCTTTTCATAAGTGGTGCTGAAGATGCTGCAGTGTCTTTTAACTTGACAAGTCCAAGGCCTATTAAGTTCTTGGTAGTGATCATGGTTGACTACAAGTGGTAGTTTGTCTGTCACTGTGAAAAGGATTTGTTTGACAGCATTGGATCGACCAGTACTCAGAAAAATGGGAAAGTCTGAGGAGCTCTGAGAAGGAGAATTGTAGATTTGCACAAGCTGGGAAGGGCTACTTTGGAGCAATTTCTAAACAACTGCATATTCCAAATTCAAAGAACTGTACTTAAGTACAAGTTATTCAGATGTGTCACCACTTTGCCGTGGTCTGAAACGGGCGCCTTGAGGCGACTATTGCTGTGATATGGCGCCATATAAATAAAATCGAACTTTGAATTGAATTTTAACTGGAAGAAGACCCAACCTGTCACTCTGCCATAAACTGGAAACTGATTGAAGCAAGTTTTACATGAGGGGGTGCCAAACAAGTAAAAGGCCCCTTCTTCAAAGTCACATAAACAAGCCAAATGACTGCTAGAGAAAAGGTTTATGGTCAAACAAGGATTGAGCTGTTTCGCCAGAATGACAGGAGGCGTGTTTGGTGGACTGAAAGTGAGGCTTTCAAGCCTAAGACCCATGTACCAGCTGTCAGACATGGTGGTGGTAGCATCATGCTCTGGGGCTGTTTGGCTACCAGTGGTACATTGCACAAAGTAGATGAAATAATGAAGAAGGTGGATTACCTCTAAAATCGTCCAACAGCGAGACAGTTGAAATCTGGACACAATTGGGTTTTCCAATAGGACAATCATCCCAAATATACATCAAACTGAATATGGAGTGGCTAAAGCAGGCTAACCTTAACCCAAAGACATCACCTCAACCTGATTGAAAATTGGTTAACTATGCTTAAAAGCCCAGCCTATGCCCGAACACCAATCAGTTTAAATGAATTCTACCTATTCTGCTAAGAAAAGTGTTAAAATATCCAGGCAGAGTTATTCCAAAGTGTCTGCTACAGGTGCATCTTGCAAAGTGACATTGAAACGAATATTAGTGGGGTAGCATGTATATACTTTTGACCCTTTGTGGATTTGAGAAAATCCAAAATAAATTCAAACTTGTGCACCGATTCTTGTTTTGTAAAGTCATTAAAGATGAAAGCTGTGCAATCATTCTTACCTGGAAAAAGAACCGTTGAAAAAAAATCATTAAACCCCCCAAATTACCATGACATCTATGCCCACAATGAGTGGAGGTAAACATGTCACCACAGCTGTATGCAGGCTATATACACTTTGTTAAACTACCTGTGTTTATCTTACGATGTGCATCTGTTCACTGCATCCTTAATACAACATAATACAAAACTATATAGAATTAGTTTAATTTTAATATGTCTCTTCAATAAAGTGGTGAACTAGAGGTGATCTACCCAGAGCTGGACATTTATGAATGCCTCATAATCCCAAAGAGCCTCAGAGAGCAAGTCAGCCAAGTTTGGAAAGCCCCACAGGTGTACTTCTCTACTGCACAGAAGGTAAGACCTCATTTAAGGAATGTCAGAGCAATGAAATACCCCCTTCTGATCCTGTATTTGTGTCCACAGAATAATTATTCCACTGCTGAGGGTTGTTAAATATGAGCATTTTGTCTTATTAGTTAAAGTATTCTGCAGGGAAAATGGTCAGAATTATTCTAGCAGTTATAGTTTGGGGGCAAAGTTAAACATTATATTTTGTCTCTGTGAAGACAGCGTTAAGTGGGAAATATGCACATGCTTGTTTCCAACACTAGGGGGCAGGAATGAATAAAAAAAGGTTTCATGTGTACCTAAGTGGGACAGCTCTAGCGTTACATTTATGAGAGGCATAATTTAAATAACAGCTTTCTAAATCATAAGTTAAAATAAAGTGTTTTTTTATATATGTATCACAGAACACTTTAACTTTTGAGTATCCCTGTCCTCTTCTGTTACCACAGCTGCACTCGTCATTGTTTCATTGCAGCAGCCTCTGTCACCAGAGGGGGGTGCAATTACCCCACACTTGTAAGTCTCTCAAGGAACAATTGTCTCAAACAAAGGTTATGTTGTATCTGCACTTATAGTTTGTACTATCAAATTGTAAAGTTGGTAATATTGCTTGGTGTCCTCATTTCTGGTCTTTGAATGACTAAATGTAAAAAAGAAAAAAAATACATAACTCATAAGCAACACACAATAAATCACCACCCTCAGTTAGGTGTTAGTGGCAGTTATTAAAATGAGCTGCAACAGACAGCAAACAAAGATGTGAATGCTTCTCAGTAATGAATCTCTGACATGATATCTTTCACGAGTTAATAAAGTTTAAGATGAAAACAGTTTTAACTCAAGTTTAAAACACACTAAACACAAGATGAGAAAGATGGATTGTGATTTTTATCAGTACAGCTGAGAAGGATCCAGCCTAAATCACAAGTATTTAATTGAAGCTACAGCTTTAAATTTCTTGTTAGCCTTAATATTTTGGATAAGTTTAATTTGAATATGAATCAGATGATGTTTACTGCTTGTAAGAAGAAAATGACATTAACAATCCATGCCTAAATACAATTTATATATAATAGACTGAAGCAAGAATGGAAAATGAGGTGACAGTGCACCTAGCTGAGGATGCTTTATTGTTCTCTCCAAATCCTTACATTCATATGATCTGTGTAGTGAAATTCTCTATTAATTCTGCGATTACTTATCAGTGGATCATTTTCTGTGTAGTTGTGAGTAGCAGATTGAAAGAGACATGCGACCCATTCCACAGAAAGAGCGCTGAAAAATCCTACATCTGTAAATTGAAAACTTAAATTGAAAGCCACCTCGATTTAGGAGCTAGTTTATGAATTTCAGAGCTAAGCAGTCTAGCTTGAACATGATCTATTGCCCTTCTCTTGCCCAAACTCCATTTGATCTATGGTCGTATTATCTGTAATGCTGTCTTACATGATTCTCTTTTATTGCTTGAATCAGTGTCAGACAGCAAAACAGATTACATGTTAGATTAAATCAATACAAACTTTATTTGCTCAGCTTTGAAATTCTCAATTCTCCATTTCTCCTGACACTTATGTAAACACACGCTATTGAAGGCTGAGATTGTCGCCCGTGGTTCTGCGGTTGGTCTGCTGGTCCACCACGCTTTCTGTCACCGTGCCATGCTGCCAGCGCTGCTGCTATTCTCTGCCACACAGCCCTTGTACCCGGTAGCAAGAATACAGAATAGTGGCCGCTGAAATCCACCCACTGTAACACCCACTTCATTACTGGGACGGGATGCATGCCTGCTGAGTAATTGTAATAGAACACAATGGGCAGTAGTCCCATAAACCTCAATCTAAATATGTGCTCATGACCAAAAACAAAAGCAAAGGATCACAAAAACTGCGGATTTCTGTGTCCAAACTTCAGCGCTACTGTTCGCCACTTTGAACTTATGTGTTATGAAAACCTGGCGTGTGTGCTAATGGAGTGTTTTTAGAAATCCTGCTTACTCTCTGCATCTTCAGAAGCATCTACCATGTGAAGTGAGTGGGATACGCATTGGTTCATGTGACTGAACTGAAAACACGGCTGAATTACGCACAGTCTCTTGAGTAAAGGTAAAATGCTAATCGGTGTAGGACAAATGGAGACATTTTAGAAAGAGCTCGGAGTACAGATTGCTGAAGGCCCCATGTTTGACATGAACGTAGTTTCATAAATATTTTAACCTCTGAACCTGTTGGTGGTCTAAAACACTCCTCTGTGACTGTAAATTCTTTGGAACACATATTTAGATTGCTTATTGCTACAATGAGTAGTAATAAGCAATTGGTCATTATAGTTTGGCTTTTCTCGACTGTACTCCAGTTGTAATATACAAAATACACAGTGCAGTCACCTTATGATTGGGATCAATTAGGAAAGAAGGTCATTACTTTACACTTATAACCTAATTCATTCCTCAAATTTAGCACATATTCCACATACGTGATTATATTGATATCTTTATTATCTTCACCCTTGAAAGTTGCCTGTATAAAGAGCATTTGAAGAAATAATTGGAACCTGTTACTTTTAGTATCAAGATAAACATGATGAGTTGGAATCAGTCAATTATATTTATGTACTGTGGGTCATGCATCAGAGGTCTGTGAGTCAGCTCTCTGTATGCACTGTATAACACGTTTTAAAGTAACATTTTGCTACCGTTGCTAAATATCAATGTGTATGCACTTTACCAGGTGGTCATTATGAAGAATTCAAGTTTATGCTTTAAAAAGTTTCCTAACCAAATTTCAGAAAAAGAAAATTCAAGTCGTCCTATTTCAAATCTAAACTGTTGTTGTTTCAGTCGATATTAATATCTGCTGCAAATGCCAAAATGCTTTTAGGAAGTTTTGATTCGCAGAAAGCAATAGTGAGTTCATCATGTAGATAAATGCTCTTTGGAGAACCAGCAAACTTGCCTGAGGACAGAAAACCTTTGAAATAGAGCTGTGCTTACAGGAAAGAGTAAAGCAAGAGTGAAAATGAAAGCATTTATTATATGAAAAGGATTTAAAACTGTGCATGTTTTGCTGTGTTGCAGGTCACCCAGGCGTGCATTTTGGCACAACAAGAGAGCCTTTAAGTGAATTCTGTCCTGGTTTATTTCAGGCTTTATTGGCCATTTGTAACAAGGCAGATTGGATTTATTGTAGTCGTTTTGTTTTTAATTATGGAAAGTTTAAAAAAAAAGGTTTTTACATTTATACATGTCCTTACACATGTTTTTAAAAAGCAGGTAAGAAGCCTTTCCCATGGGTCTTAATTCAGCCCTCGGATAAACTTCTGGTCTTCTGTTTTTACTTCCAGTGAAGTACCAAAGATTTATACGTGCACATGTCTACACCTATATTACTGACTGCTATTAATTCAACTAACTAATGTAAGATCTAAAGGCACTAAGGAATAAGTGACATACAAAGCCTGCTCGCACTAATGTTACACAGTTTGACTATTTTGTTTTAATCTGAAGGACATGTTTGTCTTGTGTTTTTTTTTTTTTTAATGAACCAATTAATTCAATTATTTATTTTAGATGTTCTTTTGTGCATCCGTAAGCCTTGTCATGCTTGTTATTACTGACGCTAATGTGTGGTACGTTTTATTTAAACGATTTTTTTTTTTTTTTTTTTTTACTCTTATTTCGATGGTCATCTTTCATTGATGTAGTTTGTGTAAACAACACAGGCCACAGGACTGCTATCTTTACCACATAGTTACTCCAAAATTGGAGACAGTTTAGAGTTGTTTTTCTTTTCTTTTTTTTTTTAGTAAGGACCATAGCCACAGGGCACATTCTTAGACATGGGGGATTTCAAAGCCTTGTTTTTGGGTAGACATTTCTTGCATCTGGTGGATGGAATGAGGGTTTAAACCATTACTGCGATTAGAGCTGCCTCACTATGATCTCTTGAGCTTGCTTACTGCTGCTAATAGCTGTTTCCTCTCTATTTCCCTCTATCTTTTTTCTTTTTCGCTTTCTCTCTTTCCGTGAATGATTTTTATGCTTTGCTAAAACATGTGGGGGCGTTGAGAGAGGATTTAAATGCAACGATCCCCCTCCTCTTTTTTTGGTGAATCTCAGTGTTCTTTTCTGCAAGCCTCTGATGACGACAGGGCAGCTTTAAGCCTGGCAGTGCCCACGGCAGGCTGCCGTCTCAGCGCTGCCCACTCTCCTCTGTGTTGGCATGCTGGAGAAAGCGAGGGTGGGGTTCCTCTCTAACAGACCCTGTCATTCCTAGGAAAGCCTACATGTCCACCCATGCAGGATTCCTGATAGGTCTTCATGTTGGGGATGTGATAGCGGCGAGATAAGGGTTTTTATTTTCCGTAGGTGATGGCCTTGATTCAGCAGAGAATCTACAAGATGCACATCTAGCTGAACCAACATGGCACTTCCTGCACTTTTTATATGAAGTTGAGGGTCAGTTAGTGAAACATGTACCGTCTAATTGCATATTCATTGTCATCGGGTGGGTGTTTTTGGCTCTGCTGGATTAAAATCAGCCTGTTTGGCTGGGATTCAGGGAGTTTATTTCCTTAACTAATGTTCCCCTTTGTCATCATAACACCCCGTTAAGCTGACCCGTATCCCGCTCCATTCAGACACAGCCCATTACTACACAACATGTATGATTCACACAAGCTTCTAAAGAGGGGAAGAATTCCAACCTTGTGCTACTAGGAGTACTGGATTGATGATGCATATTTATTGCGATGAAGCGAGGCAATAAACCTCCTCGCACAGAAGAAAAATAATTTGCACCTCACGGAGCATGTGTGTGGCATGTGGACCGCTACAGGTGAAAACAGAGGTAGTTATACAGGAAGCCGCGAGGTTTAAGGTTTGCCCTCATTTGGCAAGTCTGAAGAACAAAGAACAGTTTATTTGAAATTATATGTAGACTGTACCTGACACCTGTATATCTCATTTTTACTTATTTTTATTTTTCATTTCTACCACCTTTTCCTTTGTTTTTCCATCCACTGTAATGATAGTATATTCGTTTTTTTTAACTACTCTTTGTACCCTGTTGTTGCAGTAGCGTGGCATTCCTTCACCTTACGTTTGCTCTAAGAGCGTAGGCAGCAGTACTTGTATATAGTGGCTGTGAGTAAAATATGATTTCAATTACCATGAAAATGTATTGTGTTATCAATGGGAGGATAAGAACAGATTAAAGAAGCTCTGGTATGCTCTTACCACTGACAATGGTCAGGCTTATAAGCAGGCAAGCTGAATTTGAGAAAATGATTCACGGTTTGACCAAAGCCCTAAAATCTAAAGCCAGCTCAACCTACCAACATACATTTAAGAGGAACTTTTCTTTTATATTGATTGGACTTTTTTTTATTTGTTTGTTTTTAAAGGTCAATTTTTTTCTTGGCAGGAGAAATAAAGGCTGTCGTTCATTTTTAAAAACGTAACAACTGAAGACAATGGGCGACAGTTGTGAAATTCGTTAATTAGATTCAAACTTGCCTCAGCGCAAAGGTAATAGCGACGACTTAGCGAAGCAGCAGGTCTTTAATAAAAATACCACCTGAACCTGTGCTGCCTCATTATTATTCAATATTCACACAGAAACTCTCTCTCTCTCTCGTCGGTTCATATACATTGACTGCAAGATCTGTTCAGAGATTCATAATCCGCATGGGAAGTGTGTCTGCTGTGGATACTTAGACAAACATACAAGATTAAATTTCTATTTATATGAGCCACAGAAACCTAACATTTGCCAGAGAATCACTGTAAGATCTGCAGACGACTCGGTTGTGCTTTGACACAGTGAGAAACTTGCACATTTTCCTTAATGTGTTCTGTCCAGCTGGGGGGGGAGCGGAGGTAGAATAAACTAGAAACTTTCCTTTGGATACTTAGTCGTAGAATATTGCGTCTTAAATATAAAAAGGGTGACTAGAGACTTGAAACTTTCCAGACAGATTTACTGAGGTGCCTATGTGTGAAACTGAGGTAATTGACTCCCCCCCTTTTCTTGGACAGCTTCTTTTGTTTTACGACTAAGTAATCGCAAAGTTATAAGTGATCAAGTGAAGTTTACTTAAGACCCAGAAGCTTGGCTTAGTGGCATTTTGCCCAAAATGTTTTGTGCTTCTCATTTGTGGTCCGGCACAGGGGTTTAGTTACAGTTGTGTCCCAATCCTCTGATTCACCTTCTTTAAGAACAGCTTCGGGGCTGCTCATAATGCTTAACTCTCCATAATGCCATCCCCTTCATCTCCCCAGTGGTCTTATTGTCTTAAACTCGAGATGGGGAGAAAGAGTGTAAGAAGAAAAAAAAAACAGGTTAATACATGTTTGGCTCAGGCAAAGTATCTTTTCAAAGACAGACTCTATTTAAGTTTTTTGGAGAATGTTCTTCTAGTGTTTCTCGTTTCTCCCAACTTGTTTAGTTACACTTTCCTTTTTTTTCACTGCTTTTTGAGGTAAGTTAGGTTGCGTTTGACATTAGAAGGCTGCTCGCTGTCGTTGCAGTCAGGTCCATTGGCGCGTCGATTGATCTGAGGGAATGATAAAACTGTCTTCCATGTCAATTTCCTTACCCTGTAGTTTGGAAGCAGAGAAAATGTTATGCAAATGATTTGTTAATCCCTTTACATTATTTGTTCCATTTCTCCCCTTCATTTTCACACTCAGTGTTTCTAACACAGCGAGCTGACAGGCGGACACCCTCAGACTGCTAATTCTTAAGATAGCAAAGAAAGTCAGTCATCCGTCCCACATTTAGTATGCACTCGCTTCAATTAATCAATGTGACTTTAATGATTTACCTGAAAACCGATCCTGAAAAGGCCTTCAGCTGCCTACATTTTAAAGAACTTGAACTTTAACCTTTGTTTTTTCGGTTTTGTTGTGCATTTCTTTTTTTTTTACATGCTATCAGCAGATTAACAGTCTCAAGGAAAACATTGACCTGCGCAATTAAAGCTATAAAATCAGCATAAGCAAGATAAGACGGCTGAGCCTAAGCCGAGAGAGCACATGAAACTGTGACCAGTGTTTTTTTGTTTTTTTTTCCTCTCCCCCCCTTTCCTAGTTTTGTTGTCCCAAAGGTTGGTGTTAAAAATAATAAGAAAGAGGTGGGATGGTCTTAGATTCAAGAAGCTTAAAATGCAAAATCTCAAATAAGCCCAATTTTTCCACCCAATGGCGTTGCGTTTTGGTGGGTTTGTGTTGATCGTCTCAACTGACTCACATGCCGCCCCTCCCCAAATAAAAACACTAGAGATTTACGTGGCTTTTCAAAAAATGTATCTAGACATTTATCCAGCTTAATCTTCTTAACATATTAAAGTGATTTGCTTTACCCTGAAGTGGCTGAAGCTGCAAGCTCACCGCCCCTCATGGCACTAAGACCTCAGAAGCATTGTGGACACCTTCCGCTCCTCATAAAGAGGGAGGTGGGCAGAAGTCGACCTGCTTCTCATCTGTGGAGCTGTGGCTGTCCCCGCTGTGCGTCCATTTTACTTTTATTTTTTTGTTCTGTTATTAGTCCAACTGTTGCACTCAGTCAGTGTTCTTAGGCACATGGCTCTGCCAGCACTGCCCACACTGTGGTGTGGAGGTTTGGAGCTCTCAGCTTTTGAGCTGAACTGAAAGAGCTCTCTCACAGAGTAGGTGTTGGCAGGATGCTTTGTTTCTTTCTGTGAATGTCATAAGAGGTATGGATAATGAGAAAACCGAAGCGTAGTGATGGCATGATATATCTGGGTGCCAAGTTTATGCCTGACTGCAGATTTGGGCATTTTCAGATAGATGATGTGCTTAACCTTTTCTTCAGACGCGACACAAATCTGAGAATCAGTTGTGACAGTTAAAATGTGTTTTTTCCTTAAAACACCACTTAACAAGCCGGCCAACTAAAAGGTCCTGGTCAAACTTGAGTATTGCTAATGTCCTTACTTGGCATAATGCTCTATGGATGTGCCTGAGGGCATTAGTGTTGCCAGATCTCATCAGGAGAGCTAAGAGTTTACACTTGGAGATATTCATTGTAACTGAAGTCTTTGACCATCCATTGTCATCGTGGTATTTAGCTTAATGTGTGTCAAAGTTAAATGTGACATTGTGGTCAACATTTTTTTTAAAGATGTGGTTAAATTCAGACAGGACCGGATGGGTTTGAATAGGTTTTTGCCTTTAATGAATGAAATCATCATTTAAAAATGGCATTTTGTATTCACACGGGTTATCTTTGACCAATATTAAAATTTGTTTGATGATCTGAAACATTAAGTATGACTAATATGCAAAAACCAAGAAATCAGGAAGGGGCTTATACTTTCTCACGGTACTTGTACTATTTTTGAAGTGGGGCATTAGGAATGCAATTCAGTTGAATTTTATTTATATAGCACCAAATCACAACAACAGTCACCTCAAGGTGCTTTATATATAAGGCAAAAACCATACAATAATACAGAAAGAAAACCCAATAATAGGATGAGCCCTTATGAGCAAGCACTTGGTGACAGTGGGAAGGAAAAACTCCCTTTTAACGGGAAGAAACCTCCAGCAGAGGGAGACCCTCTGCCGCAACTGGGTGAGGGGAAGGGAAAAAATGAACGAATAAATGCGAAGCTTTGACCACAAAACCTTTAAGTGTTACTGCTGAGGGAATATTAAAGTTCTCCTTTATGGTGCAGTGTAGCTGACCTGATACCACATATCTGCATACGGGGTAAAAAAACAGGTCACTCATGGCCTGTGTGTGTGTGTGTGTCGTTTTAGAGTGATGACACATAAAAAAAAGGTGTTGTTTGTCACACATACATGGCACGAAATATTTTGTAACAAGAGCACTCAGAGAGCACAACTCCCTCCAAAGGGCGTGACCTTAACCATGACCCGATTGTCACCTAAATTAAATCAGCTCAAGCTGTTATTGGTGGTGACCATCTCACAAAATGTAAACATGGCATCTTGAAAACTGGACTGCTTGACTGCTGACAAACAGACAGACAAACTGTGTTATTTGAGTTATTTGGACATCACATAAATCAATGCGGCAAATACTTTCTCCTGAGAAACAGAATCTTGACTAGTTTGGGTAGATTAGCTTGAAAAATGACTCAAAGAACTAGGGCTGTGCGATATGACCAAAATTTCATATCCCGATATAAGAATTCTACCGTCTGATAACGATATAAATCACAAAAATGTAACATTTTTGTAAATTCTGTGACTCTCGGGCAGCTTGACTTGCGGGAAGTGTTTCCAGCTGCGCGTCATGTAGCTGGAGTCGAGTGTTTTAACCGATGCATGAAACTATACATTTTTAGACATAAGTTGTAACAGCCGCCGTTTTCTTTGTGAGTATTTAATACACGGCGTGCTGTGGGGAAAAGCCTGTTCTAACGTTTGAGTCTAAGGTTTATTTTTTAGCACCTGGCGGCTCTTTTTTAATTCTCATCCGTAAATAATCTGCTCTTTCACGTGATTCAGTTTATTTTGAAAAGTCTCAACAGGATCTTGAGCTTTATTGTGAAAGGTTTATGTGGAACATAAACAAGCGGACACGCGATGGTTTTACCGTCGTTGTTGCTAACACAACGCATAAAAACAGGCGCTTGTCCGTCCTAAGAGAAAGAGAGAACTTTAAGAAATTAATATAGCCACTACAGTGACCATCAAAACAATGAAAAAATATTGCTGTAAAGAGTTTATTTTGCAACACCACTAAACAAACGATAGCGTAAAATGAAACAATAGACGTTTTTATATCGTCATCCGATATATATCGTTATATCAAACAGCCCTACAAATAACTTATTTATGAGACCAGTTGCCGACTTATTTGTGATAATGACACATCAGTTATGAGTATAGTAACTGTTATAACTCTAATCTCTTAAATTGTATGCATTTATGTAGAGATTTGATTGCAGAGCACAATTCCAGATCATATACAACACGGCATGAAAAGAGCGTAATAGTATTATTATGTCGCTGAATAATGGATCATTTACAATGAAACTAATGATCTAGATCAGCGGTCTCCAACCTTTTTTGTGCCACGGACCGGCCTTTAATGTGTCGCGGATAAATACAACAAAATAAAACTAGTACCGGTACCGAGAAAAAGAAGATTTATTCATAACGCACATGAAAAGACCCAGGAAAACAGAGTTAACGATCAAAACGATAACAAAATAACGCTGAAAACTGATAAAAACCCTGAAAACTGTACATTTCACACCTGAGCCTCAACTTTCGCGGCCTGGTACCAAACGACACACGGACCGGTACCGGTCCGAGGCCCGGGGGTTGGGGACCGCTGATCTAGATTGTAATAAAACACTGATGACTCATTATAAATGTTTTCTTTTCCCAAAAGAAGAAGAACTCTGAACTGTGTTGTTACATTTAAGATGCAGATATAGGTTTCAGGAAATGCATTTGCTGCTTACGAAACAATATAATTTTTATGTAGGTTCCTGACAGATATTACTGGACAGGAAAGACACAACAGACAGTGATCATTGAGACTCTCACAGAGAACATGCTGTATGTTCCTGTCCTAATGACTTGACTGTGTTCCCGTGAATCTGTGCACTTATTAGGATAGTGGCTCGTGGAATGGAATGTATTGTTTTGGTTTATCTCTTTTCATATTCAAACAGCTACTTGACCTCTTGTACTTGGACTAAATGTCTGACAGGTGTTAAAATCATGCGCTGAGGGTATCCAGATAAATGTTGTTGAACGTAGCAAAGCTCCACTTCAAACAAACTATGAGTGGTAGCTTCTTTTCATAGCACGCAGAATAGAAGAAATTGATTGGAACTGGGAGGCTTAGGACTGGATTTTCCGCAACCATAATATTTTTTTTTAACAACTGCAGCTTAAATTTAGATATTTTTTTCCCTGGCTTTGTTTTTTTTTTATATTTCTTTGTCCAAATCCTATCGAGTGGTGCTTCAGGTTTTTCCTTGAGTAAAAAGTTGATATTGTTGTGAGGAGGGAGAAAGGACTTTTTTCATGTGTGCAGGAATGTAGATTTCTTCCCCCCGTGAAATCCTAATTGTGCCTTGGAGGGCTGGTAGGGTATCTCTGCTCAGCTCAGCTCAACAGGATTTGTGTCTGTGTATGTTAGAGTATGTCTCTTAGCTTGAATACGGATATAACCCTTTCATTGCACAAGCTGCTGATTTTTCATATTTGCCGATAGGCTGATCCTGTGTATCCGTAGCTTTTTTTGTGGAAGACATTGAAAGTTTTTGTTTGGGAAGCTTCCATATTTAATTTATCTTTCCACTTTAAATATTTGATATTTGTTAAGAATTAATGCAGATAACATGCGGACCTCTTTTTCTGGCCCAGCGGTTTCTTTCGAAACTCCCGAGAGCAGGTTCGGTCAATAGTGCATGGTCAGATGGATGACACATCGCAGGTCAAAACCATATCTGTCCCTGCACGAGTTATTGCTGTGCATTTATCTATGCAAATCCAGGATAAGATCCTATCTGCCTGCAGCGACATATCCCCCTGGATTTCGTCTACGTGAGCTAGGCAGGTTATGGTTGACAGTTAAAAAGGAATTGCAGGAACATATATGCGGAGATTATTGCTGTAGTCATTAATTGTTGCTTGAAAGGGGATTAGGATTACCAGTCCTATAGAACACTCTAACACCTGTCCTTCCTCACATCTAACAATGTTACTTCAGTTTTCCTTATTTCACTATCAGTTCAAGTTGGCAAAATAAAAAAGGCTGATTTATTCAAATGAATCATCAACGCTGGAAATGATTCAATATGTGCCACATTCAGATGGGTGATATATTATTCCCTTGGGGAGAGGCAAAGATGGAGCTGTGGAGCTGTTTTATTTGTGCTGTCTTTATCAGTGTGTCAGGCAGAGAGGCTGAGCTTGTTCTCTATGAATGGACGAGCCCTTGAACCATAAACCTGTACCTCCTCTGATAACAGTTTTTGCATTGTGATGTAAGTGCCATTCTCTGTGATGTCCTCTCTGACAGCACTAAATATATCAGCACGCACAAAATGATCTGTCAGACGAATTATTTTATTTCAACCAGTTCTCCAAAACTAAGGATTTTCTGTGCTGGGTACGCAGGATGTGTGTGTGTGTGTGTGTGTGTGTGTTTTTGAAGACTACATTGTGCATTTTCTTAAGGATTCAAAGCAAAGCACAGCATTGTGGTTGCATTTCACCAAGCTTTTGCTGTTCTGTGGTTTTAACGCTTTTGCCTGTAGGTGAACATTTTTACTGTACTTTACTGTCTTCCATACTTCGTGCTGAATATCATTCGGTGCTATTTCTGCCACTGACTGCTCTGACGTCTGAAATCACCATATCTTCTAAGGTGATATGAGTGCTCCCTGAATTACTCAGAGCCCATGATGACATGGACCTGATTGTCAGACGGGTGGGCTGGTGACACTGGAACACAGACGGTGCTTGTCTGTTTGAAATATTCAGTTTCAAGCTTCCAAGCCCTGGGCAGTCCTCTCTCCCAGTCTCCCAACACCCAGCTTCGCCCACTGAAACAAGACTCTTCCATACTGGAAAATCCGGCCCTGTCAACTGGCAGTCTGGACTAGGTTCAGCCCACACGCCAAGCACCCCACCACCACCACTTCCACCCCTTAATAGGCACAAGAGTTTGCCACCCCATGTAGATGCCTTTTGGTCGCCATCCATGAATGGCGTCAATAGCATCTTCCTACACAACAGTGACTGAACGGAGGGCACAAGAAAATGTGGGAATAATTTACACTTTCTCACTGTACTACCATCAGAAACCATAATTAATCATGATAGAAAAAATGTGGAAGCCATCTTGGCTGGTGAAACATGCAGTGCCTGTGAACAGCCCTGACACCTTTAACAGCTCCGATGGCCAAATAGGAATGGGGTGTCAGAGTGCTTACAACTAGTCTCCCTTCAAGGCAGCATGTTTCCCAACATCTTCAGACTCTTGTCTGCTGCATGATGGTTCATCATGAAGTGTAACCGTTGTAACCTTACAATTTATTTTACCACCACGATGCGCAATTAATCGCCTGTCTTGAGAACTTGAACATGTGGCGTTAGATGACGGGAGACCAAAACAATTGTTCTGTTAAAACAAAAACAGTAATGTTAATTTTTTTTTCCCCTCATCTCCTCCCAAACATTAAAATAAATAAAATGTGCCTACCAGGATAAACTTGATTGTTAAAATAAAGATTAAATAAGAGCTTCAATTGTTTATAGAATTGAAATCTCACATCATGTGTGCAAACCTGCTGTTTTTGGGTTGCGTTTACACTATTAGCAAATCCAAAATAGATCTGCATTGTTTTACTTTTCATCCACCAATTACCTTAAAGTGCTTGATTTAGATTTCCAAATCCAGGAGAAATAATTACAGTGATCTCACCTTTAACTTTCTCAGGCAGCACTTGCTGGTAAAATAGATCTGACTCTCAGCGTGCGACATGCTTGACAGATTAATTACGGATATGAGTCCAGTGAGGTAATTTGCCCCGTTTGACTGCGTGTTCTTGGCAGCCAAACTACATGACAGAAATATTTCCCTCTTGCCTCATTTAGCACTAGTTGGATCTCATGCTCGCATCCAAGCACCTGGCCCCATCAGAATACCTGTTAGTGGTTGTTGCTGTGTCTGAGCATGTGCATTTGCAGAAATGCTTTCATGACAGTGAGTAGGTGTATGTGTGTAAAACCACCAGTAGAAAGTGTTGAAAGCCTCAGCTAGCAAGATCGCATCCAGGGTGACTAATAAGCTTAACATGAGCACGGCTGTGTTCGCAAGCATGGTGCGGTGAAAGAAGTCTTCAGTGTTGAGAGAAATGCAGAAATGGTTCCCTAGGCTGCTACTAATTCCTTCACCCCCTCAAGCTTCAATCAGACTGTGAACTATCTTACTGTTAGCTATGGCTTCATAGTAGTTACAAAGTTCACACCAGAAGTGCAAGGCTTTATAAACAAAGTTCAGGCTAGGCTGAATTTAAAAATTTCCAGAGTTTATCCAAGAGCTGCTCATTTGTGGTTTTGGAGGCTGAAATAATGCACATTGTTCAGGACTCTTGAATAACACACACTGTAGTAACATTTATTAGGTGGACTATAGGCTATGAATGTAATTGCATTGTCTCGTATTGCCTTGCGCCATGTGCTAATTAGATTCAAATATACCATATTAGCATATTTTTATGCTCAAACAGAAAACGTGATTATGCAATTATGTAAACTTGTGTTTCATATTCCACTCAGTCCCCTTGAACTGCAACCTCCTCATAGCTCGCTCACTCATCTGTTTAGCTACTTAGCGGGCATCTAGTAGCTATGTTGTCTTTAGGCCTAGAATCTGCGTTTGTAGCCACATGTGACTTTGCTTTGACCATGTGGCTCCTCGAAGTGTGGATTTATAAGCCACTTCACACTCCATTCCTGTGTGGGAGGAGGCTGAGTTAAAAATAGGAAGGTTTGGAGGTAGTGAGCAGCCCGCACTGTGTGAGGCTTTTAAGAACACACAGAGAACTATTGGTGTTCTCTTTGCATTCTTTATTTGTGCCAATAAACCATGTGAGTGGTAAACTATTACCAGTATCAGAGTTTATAATAGTGTCAGGACTCAGGTTACTTCTAAATGGCAAAGCATTGACTTTATGTGTTGTTGACTTTGTCTACCTAAGATATCTGGTAGTTAAAGTTACTAACTTAAGACTTATTTAAACCCCACGTTCATGTGTGGGTTCATAATGTGAGCATTTACAGTGAGGCAAAAAAGAAACATTAAATTAAAGTGCAGCATGCTGAGACAATATTTTAGTTCTGTTCATACCCCTGTAAGGTATTTAGTCACAACCTTAAAATTTGCCTAACCTTAAACCAAGAACTTTCTGTGTCTAAACATGCAAAGGTCTTGTTTTTTTTAGGTTATGTTTAGATGTAATCTAAAAAGAACCTTGTGGGTTTTATGACCTCATGTAGAGATATAAAGCTGTATTTTAGGAAGTGGTTTTCTGTCTGTCTAGTTTCATCATGCTCTGGATTCTACGATCGAGACATTAGTGGAGGAGCCAAGGATTTTTTTAAATATCTTAAAGTGTAAATAATATCTTATAGTGCAAATGTTTTATAAAAAAAAACATGACCTGCGTCATGTTTCCATATAGTAAATATGTACTAAAGGTTATTAGAGCAAAATGACCTTTTTTTTTTTTTTTAAATAGAAACTCTGACTTTAAAGGTCAGTTTCAAGTGTGAGTCAGAGAATTTATACTATTTATAACTGTTTGTAATAGTTTAAGGAGAAGATTCAAAGCACATGCAAAAAGCTAAGTGATGAACTTTGTTTGTGTTATAGTTATGTTTTTGTTTTTTTAACAACACTGTTTCTGTTATAATGTCAACACGTCTGATGTTGGTCACCTTAAAACCAGACCCAGTTCTGATTCTGAAAGTGGCATCTCACAACTTCTTCTCTGCTTTAATAAATCAGAAAAAGAGGTGAAGTGTTGATTTGACATGCTCATTATAGATAGGGCTGGATCAAGTGACCCTAAACCTTCCCTTAGTTACGCTGCAGACTTGCAATAGGGCTGGTGCACTGAGTATTTCTTCTTCACTCACCGTGTGTTTACACAACACTATGTATTTAATCAGTAGTTCTTATTAAGCTCTGGCTCTCTTCTAAAGTGTGTCTTTTGTCCTGTCTTCCTCCCTCGGCCACCACCAGTCTGGGCAGATGGCTTCCCCTCATTGAGCCTATTTCTGGTGAAGGTTTCTTCCTGGTAAAAAGGAGTTTTTCTTTCCCGCTGTCGCCAAGTGCTTGCTCATAGGGGGTCATCTGATTATTGGGGTTTTTATTGGAGGTTTGTTCCTTTATAATATAAAGTACCTTAAGGGGACTGTTGTGATTTGGATTTAATTGGATGGATGAATGAAGAATCTTTTAAAGACTCAGACAGCTACAAACAGTTGCTGCAGTGGACACTTTTCATTTTTCTAACTTCGCTCCCCTCCGTGTCTGGCTGAAGTACCCAACCACGTATCACACACTTTGGACACTGCCTGGCAACAGGTACTCTTTGCAGGTAGACGGGCACATAGCTTCCTATGGTCTGGTACGGAGCTGCCATTGGAGAACCATGTTCAGTCCAGAGCTGGCAGACAGATATTTTAGGCCACATAAGGAAATATATTGTCTGTATTTTAAAAAAACAAACAAAAAAACACCCATTGGGATACTACATTACCCATAATTCAGCTCAACAACCTCATTCCCTTAAGTGAACTGTAAAAGTGGTCCTAGAGTCTTTGTAGACATGACAAGACCGTTTAATCGCTGCAAAAAAAGATATCGTTTGATGTTCTTTGTCTTTCACCCAATTCCTGTGGTGCAGATTACCAGCGTGCTCTCTATGGCTGACTATGAAGAGGGTTTTAAAACGCTGCTAGCAGTGAGGAAAATGAGGTTCCCAAGCTTCTGCCGATGAACATTGGGGGATGGGCTGCTATTAATGACGATGAGGGGCCTCCTTACCTGTAAGGTCAGCGACCTCTAGGTGAATGCTGCAGCGCTCCTTTTCCATCTAATCTTTGGCTGTATGTCCCACATATTTCTGGTAAGGATCCAATTACTTCTGCCTGGCTGACCTCTGACCTCTTCGTCACCAGTATGAACCTCATCTTCTGACCCCAACAGTCTTACCACTGTTAACCTTCCCCATCATTCACCCGTCTGTCCCTCTCGCTGCTATCATGATTCTATAAGGAGACCTTATCTCAGTGTCCCTAATGTAAAAGTCCACTCAACTTTTCTCTGTGACTTCACTTGATATGGTTTTATACACAGTAAGTAAAATGCCATTAATCTTGTTTGGTTGTACAAAGAACAGAACAGCTGATTAGGTGGAGACTCATTTTCTCTGCCCTCTGATAAATTTACTTCTGCAGTCGTGTTCTACAGTTCCTGTTTTTCTGTATTTACAGAATGATCTTTGAACCTCGTTATAAGCTGCAGTCGATGGTTGTTAAGCCATCGCCGTCTCTTAATCACAACACAGATACCTGTTAATTACCAAATGAGTTCAAGTGTTTTTGCTGCTTAAACAAGGATTTGGGATCGATGCATTGCTTTGCTCGGGGTCGAGCAGTGAGCACTGTTGACCATTTAATGAAACGTTACAGGTTCTGTGCGCAGAGGCTGAAGGAAACGAAGAGCTGGGAGGATAAAGCGAAGGATGTATTAATAGGCAGCTGCACGGACGACACAGTTTGGGATTGGGTCAGGGATAAAGCATGAACTTGTAAACTCACAGAGGGGCCTCTCCTTCCTCCCTCCCTCTTGCTAACTTACTCTCGCCCTCCGTGGTGTCATCAGTTAGCAGAAGTGGGCTCGATAGCCCAGGCAGGCTCTACGAGAGCAGCGATTACCCATCCTTTCTGATTCTCATCCCCAGCAGAGTTCACTCAAAGGTAATACAGTATGCATCCAGAGAGACACCAGATTTCCTCTGCCTTTGTTCTTTGACGTCTCCTGCTTTGCAAATACTATATCCATTCGATGCTATTGGCATACATGTAATTTAACAAATAACACCTTTACACTCCTATCACATAAAATCACAAAGAGGTATAGAATTTGTATATTACTCA
>NW_024582423.1:681630-682761 GCF_018398535.1 Haplochromis burtoni
TCCTTTCCTTTCTGCAACTGACCAGTAGCCATTAACAAGGTGCCCAGTTGACTTCAGGGTCCGTTGCACCCCCCTGGCATCCAAGGTGTGGTCTCAATGGGCCGTTTTGCTGTGATCACAGCAGGCAGTGGGAGGTTAATCCCAAGAGAATGCAAGCTCAATCTTTTCCCGCCTCCAGCTTGCACCCGGGGCCCTCACATCTCCACTTGTATAATGGCCTGACGGAGCTCTGTGGTCTGTGGCCAACACCTCTTCAGATTTCACTTCTGCTTTCTTTAGCTCTGAGAATATTGTGACATTTTTCAAGGCCTGCACCCATTACAAAGAATAACCGAGTGGGTTGCTGACCTCTCACCTTTGTGCAAAGTCTAATTATAAGTATAAGCTAAGTATATGGAAGAAACTGAATACTTAAACACTATGTAAATTTTTGTGTTGTCCAAAATATAGAAAATGAACCGTCACCAGTCATAGGTATCATAAGCAGCAGAAGTGAATTTTAAATTATCAGCATGGCTCAGATATTACTAATAATTAATACTAATGAGAAACTCTAGCATGTTTTTAAAAATGTGTGCCTCCCAGTGTACAGCTATGACAATTAGCCCCCTGTTAAAACATGTTTTGATATACGTTTAGTTTGTTCGAGCACCGCTAAATAATTTCAGATGGCAGAATATGCATCTGTTTTTCCCCGGAGTCTTTTGCACATATCTGCGCGTAATTAATGTGGATTTTGACAGATGGAGAAAAAAAAATGTCCTCGTAATAGAGAAGGGTACATGCCACAATGTGTGAAGTGCAAGCATGGAGGGAGCTTCTTGTATTATTTGCTGCCCATGCCAGCTGGACCCGACAGATTCTTACAGGTAGAAATTCGAGCAAGAAATATATGCAGGAATCATTTAAATTCAGTGCCCACCATAAATAGGCGGTGTTTTTGTTGTTACGGTTGGAAATTAATGTGAAATGTTCTCAGTGTTGTTCTAAATTTGGCATTCAGAAGACTAAACCTGTCCCGTTCGGTGTCTTTCCATCCATGGTAACCTTCGTGAAATATCCAATGAAGTGCAATTTCTTTCAATGGTAATTGTGACTGGAGGTCATTTTTAATTTAAATGCTTAAAATCC
>NW_024582423.1:682781-750900 GCF_018398535.1 Haplochromis burtoni
CTTTTAGTCATTGTGTGCACGCGTGTGTGTCTACGTGCACACGTGTGTGTGGTGTGTGCATCTGTTGTTAGAAACCATGTTATTTCTGAATGCATCAGGGTCTGACTTAAATATTAGTGTAACTACATTATCACAGTTTCTTTGCCTGGTAGCAAATATGTACAAATGAGGATTACAACTCTTGAGAAGGCAACAGGTCATGGTTGGTAAGCTGCCCGGGGGGGTCACTGATATAGAGTCACTTTTGACAGGCTGTGGAGGAGGCTCTATTGTTGCTGGTGTGTCTGGATGTTACCTGCAGGCACTATCACTGAGACTACAGTATTATCCTATTATTAGGCTTAGTTGTTTACGCTTATTACTGCTTGTCAGGTAGGCAGAGAATCCTTCTGAAAATGAGCATCTGCAGAAAAAATACACGACTACTTCTTTATCTCATTCAAGTACATCGGCTTAGGATAATTTTCACAGGCCTGCACGAATGTATTGATAGGACACAACAAACAGAAATGTAAGATTTATGTTTACATGGAAAATGTTTTCCTGCACCGACTTTCCCAACAGTGTTATTTGGCAGCCGACGTGAGAATGTAAGAAACGATGCATCTGTTCTCTGTGTATTAAAGCTGATAGCATTATGGTATTGCCTCTGTAGGAAGCACGATATACAGTAAGGGGGACAGCGAGGATTGAAACAGCCTTGATTAATGTCTCTGTTTGTAGAGGAAGTGAACAAAATAAAAAAAGCCCATCATATGGTCTGGCAGATTTTGGGCACTAGACCAGGGATGACAAATGTGCTCTCGCAATAATTCAATCTGCTCTCATAATTCTCTAACTTTTAGGGACAGACAGAATGAAGATTTTCCGGCAATTAAGCCGCCAAGTCAACGTCCAATAACTGTGATCAAGTGTTAGTTAAGATGCTTTTTCTCTCACTTTATCCATTGACAGATTGAGGGGTATAAAGATACTTGGTAAGTGGCAGAAAGTTACTGTGAATATGTTAACGAGAGGATTTGGTATCGGATCCAAAACGTTGTCATTTTGTTGATGTCACATTAATGATATGAAGTTTTAAGAATAACTGTGAAGGAACAGAGCTCA
Source organism: Haplochromis burtoni (assembly GCF_018398535.1). Classification (NCBI taxonomy): domain Eukaryota; kingdom Metazoa; phylum Chordata; class Actinopteri; order Cichliformes; family Cichlidae; genus Haplochromis; species Haplochromis burtoni. The sequence continues at coordinate 683,889 of NW_024582423.1, forward strand.
CTTGTTGGAAGAATAAGTTTGTGATTAGCACAGCTACTGTATTCCAATGTGTATCATTGCCTTTTTAGGACAGCTTTCTTCATACTTTGAGCACTTTAACCTTGGCAGCTGAATTAAGACTGTTAACACAGAAGAAAACCCACCCTTCTGGCTTTGTTTGCTGTCTGCATACATTTTATAAATAGAATAAGAATTCACACAGCATTAAATAGGGTAACGTAAAGCTTAGAAAGTAAAGTGTGTGTTTTTGAGTATCTAAACCAACTCCAGTTGTCAAGCCTTGGGCGACGTAATGTGCAAACGGCACATGGCTGTTTAGAAAACAGAAGGGATCAGGTACTGCTGTTGCTCAAAGTGCCTCTGGGCCAATCACAGTGTGCATGGCACTGCGGTAAACACTTTGTCTGTGTTAAATAAATCAATAACATATGAATCTGCTTCTGTTTGCAGAAAAAGACGTACGTCTTGGTGATGGTCGATCCTGATGCTCCAAACCGCAGCAAGCCAACATCTGCTTACTGGAGGCACTGGTTGGTCGTGGACATACAGGTACGCTAAGACTGAAAAACTGCGCTGCTTTAAGGAAAAACAAGACTTGTGTTTTGGTGATGGTGACACAGGCCGTGTTTGTTATTGGATTAGAAACTCATGGGGTACAAATTTATGATGTAGCGCGTGGCTGTTTAAAAAAAATTTTCTTGAAAATTGTGCATTTTCATAATCTCGGGGTCTCACTTGGCATGTGTAGTGTTTACATCTGCACTGGGGCCGATCGTAAGGCTGAAAAATTATGAATGGTTTTTAAGCCTAACTTGGTTCAAAAAAAGGATGCCAAGTTTGAAAAATGTTAATTTTTCATATCATGTATCTTGTGCAATAAATGCCTGTGACAAAAGTGTGGGAGTAAGTCTTTCTAAATGGCTGTGAAAGTTTGCAAGGCCCTGTCAGCAGCAATTTCCCTCTGCTGCAGAGAGCCTGGGATGTGTCAATGCAGGCGTGTGAGACCGAGATTGAGGAGAGCAGCATGCGAGGCGCACACTCTTTTCTCCCATAGAGCTCCAGTCCCTCAGCTCCCCCTTCAGTGGAGAGATCTTGGCAGAATGTCCTCCCTTCATCTGTTCCCCCAGGCAGAGCAGCTCCCCCAATGATCCACACTTCTCCATATTTTACACCCCCGAAATGGGCACAGCTCCGATCCCCTTATTTCTCTTCATATTTCACTCCTTTTTATCCGTTCGTTTGTGTGTTTTCACATTCTTGCATTCTAACGCCAAATGCATGTTGAGTTGTTGATTGCCTCAAATATTTAGAGGTTTGCCGACATTTTATAATCCCCCGGTAACCGGGAGATCAACTCGGTAGATTAAGACTAGTGGTTTAAGAAACAAGCACACAAAGACGCTTCAGCGATGTATCACTGCTGCCATTTCGTTTTTATAAGGCGTGGTCATACACGAAGTAAACGGCACATTGATTTAAAGATCCAAATGTGATGTATTTGGGATGTATATTCTGGAAAACCTGCAGTACACGTAGACTGTGCGTTCTGTGATTGAGCTCATTGGTGAGAGTTGGTTTATTTAACCACACTTTGGCTTACTGTAAGGAATCTATGAATATTTACCTCACATTTCTCACATACATCAATGATATAAAAAAAGGGAGTGATTTGCACTTTGTAAAATTGTATTAGGCATCACCTTTGCTTCTTATTTTTAAGCCAATAAAGTCTGCCTGGCTGCACGACTAGCTGTGAATAAACAAATGTCTTTCAAGTGCTCAGACAGAGCACATTTTCTCTAGCAATTCAATTTCCTGTCACTTGTGTGGGTGTTGACCTGCGTTGCCCATGTAGGGATTGGCCAATGTGATGGGATGTTTTTCTGATTGTGACTGGTGGTTGGTCAGAAGGGTTAATGAGCCTTTTGAGTGATGCCAACTGTAGTGGGAGGTGTTTAATTGACCAGGGTGCCTAGGTGACATCATAAAATCTCAGTTTTGTTTGAAGTGCCGATGTGAATGTATTGGATTTTGATTTGGTTCAGCGGTTTTGACAGCAATGTCGGTCAATTTTTGAATGAATGCATAAGTATATGTAATTCAGAAAGAAAAGACTAGAGTCACAGTCAAATATGATTGAGGATTTTTTTTAATTTATTCTTTGCATTATTGTTTCATGTGAATTTAAAATAAAAAGTTCTGTGTGCTAATATTTGACATTCACTAGTTATTTGTAACAATGTGTTTGATGGTAGATTACTCTGAAAGAAAAGTTTCTTTAGCTGAAGTCAGGGGTCATGCTTTCAAATGTCAAAGGGATCAGTGTTTTGATCCTCACTCGTCAGATGGTGTGAGCTGCAGCAGCCATAGTCTTTTCATATATATTCATTAGCACAAGGTCATGCAATCTTGCCCTAGATGAGGATGTTTCCATAATTAGTGTGGATTTTTTTTTGTTTTGTTTTTGTTTTTTATCCATATCCGGAGTTATGAAGAAAAACATTTCTTTAATTTAACTGAGAATAAAGTGAGGTCAGGCTGGACTGAGCAGCACGGCGCTACAGATTTACACCGATATCTCCACCAAAGTCTCATTAGAGAATCAATGATAGCACAGCAAAGACCTGCTAGAGTACCTTGTGTTTAGATAGGTTCCTCACCTTACCTTGCTCTGCATGTTCAGCTGTTCACCTATCAAAACATGCTGCTGAGGGTTTTTTTAAATTACGTGACTGCTGTGTAAGACGCACTTGAGAAGGATACTTGTGAATCAGAGTGTGAACATTATCAGGCCGACCAGACCAACCAAGTAGCAGATGTCTTTCTTTTGGAATGATTATCAATAGTAATCTTAAGATAATGACATTGTGTTGTTGCGATTAACATATTTGCCTTGTGCATAAAAGGTCTCTGGTTTCAGACACAAAACCAGCTTCAGGGGTCACAAGCTGGTGTCGGTCCAAAGCCCTGCTGTAAAATCTGTGGCACATCCAAGTGTGGTTTACTCAAACCAGAAAATACAGCTCAGTCCTGATGTTGCTAAAGCTCAGTTCAATTCAAATTTATTTATATAGCACCAAATCACAACATCAGTTGCTTCAACAATCAGACAACTTCCTGTGAGCAAGCACTTGGAGACAGTGGGAAGGAAAAACTTCCTTTTAACAGGAAAAAACCTCCAGCAGAGCAGACTCAGGGAGGGGCGGCTATCTGCTGCGACCAGTTGGGGGTGAGGGGGAGGGACAAAAGACACACTGTGGAAGAGAGCCAGAGATTAATAACACCTGTGGGCCAAGCTAGTTAAGTTAAATGGGGGGAAAAAATCCTGACAGCAGTTTTGATACGTTGATAAATGAGAGAACACATCCGTATAATTATGAGTCTGCCTGCTATCAAAGAACCAAGTGTGGGATAATAAACCAAATTACTAAAGTGTGGGTTTAGCTAAACTGAGATTTAGGAAAAGACTTGCTTCAACTATTTGGCTTGGATTGTAGCTGTGCTTTAAAGTCTGTGTTAAACAAACAGCATTAAGTCAGATTCTGGTTTTAACTACGCGTTAAGTAGTCCCTCCGTTTTAGCTCCTTTGTCATTTTTCAAAATAAACCCAACTGGGTCGAGCTGTTATTTGTGCCTGACACAGTAGGAAAAAATCCCAAAAATAAATGTAACTATATCCAACAGCATCAGCAAACATTTATAAACATGCCGAACAACTGTACAAATACAATTTGAAGACAATCATATTTTAATGTTTGTCAGGTGTTAAATCTTTTATTTAACTGTGTATCACATATCACATCTTTACTTTTGGCTGCCAAGAACAATTCACTCCAGCAATTAAGTGTAAACTGTGTGGCTGGGTGTCTTGTCTTCTCTCACCAGCTGTCCACTTTTCTGTGAGAGCTCGCATTATTAGATGCTCTATATGCATTTTTCATTGCGACTGCCCATTTTCCCTGACCCCCTGAACAACAGTAACAATCATTTAGAATCTTCTGCAGCACACGCTGGGGTTTTTTTGTTTTTTTTTTTGTTTTTGGGGTTTTTTTCATCAATTGTGGACAATTACCAAAATAACCATCAACAGATTGTTGTCTCGCTCTCGAAGTCGAATTCCAGATTGTGAGCCTCTCCCTCCCTCTCTTTGCTCTCCCAGAGACTAAATCAATACAGATGTTCGGGTACGGACTCGCAGCAATAATTACTATAACAAGCAAATCATTAGTACCTGAATAGAGTTAGCTTATATAAATACTGCACTGGGTGTTACTTTTACTTGCTAATACTCTCATTATTTTGGTGCATGTTGAGTCAACATGATGCAATATGAAGTTGCAAAGCTACAGTTAATGCACTTTTGCACTCACTGTTTAGAAAGAGATAAAAAAAAAGCCTTAGGTTTTTATAGATAATTATAGCCAGACCAATATCATCAGCTGATATTCAGGCAGCAGATTGTCCGATATGGAATGATATTTAAAAAAATATTCTTATAAAACACGGCGCAGGAAAGATGATTTAAAATGTTCTCATCTAGTTCATTGTGCAGCAGAATGCCTGCAACTTTGTTTACAATGCTCCATACATGAAGACTGATGTCCAGGATGTCCCCTGCCCCTTGCACTTTGAGCTGGGATACACTCAGTATATTAAGTCAGTGTCAGTGACTTTGCAGTATTTTTAGCATGCAAAAGCAATACAGAGATGATTATTGGATTTTTCAGAGCTCCAACTTTTTTCTGCAGTTATTCTACAGTCTGTTTATAGCCACCAGAAGCAGAAACACTAAGGCTACCATGCAACAGCCATCATCCGAGCTCAGATACATTTCTTTAAACAAGACATGAGATTTACGACCCCTCGTAGCCTGTTTGGACTCCGATCACTCTGTTCTGTTTTGAGGATTGGAAGCCATCACATATCAGCTTCCTCTTCATGACTAATCGAAGGCCAGTTGCATGCACATCCTTCGTGCATTCGCGATTATGGTGCATGAGGGACTTGCATGCTTTAACATCCATCTCTGTTGTAGCGGCTCCCAAAGCAGGACACTGCCTGCGTTCTGCTGCTGCTCAGGCAAATACAAACAGTGAAGTATTGTGACTGTGTCAGACCAGCTGGCTTTGTGTTTGTGAGTTCTGAGGCCTGCAGAGATCATCTGCTCCACACCTCAAGATGTCCTTTATCTGCAAACTATTAGACGTGCAATGCCTCGCAGCATTTCATTCACCATTTAGCTCTTGAAAGCATTAAAATTTTAGCATTTTCTTTCTTTCTTTTCTTTTTTTTTTAACTCTAAAAACCTCATCTTAAAGGACCACAAAAACACAGAAAAGAGGACAAGAGTTGCATGTTGGCACAGACTGTTTTGAAACAACAACAACAGATTCTCGTTGTACTTATTTACCATTATTGTGAATATGTTTAGTGTGTGTCTTTTCAGGAGATATTGTGTGTTTTACATGCACTGAGACATTTCTGCCTGTGCACTCAGTGATGAGTCTTTATCCAAAGTTTATAGTTGATGTGAAGTTTTGCAAAAACTGTCAGTTTTGCAGATCATTACTCTCTAAGAAGCATTCAACAATAGCGTTGCAATTTTAACCTCTGCAATAGCCTCAGAGTTTGTTTTAGCAAAATACCTGTCCAATATTGCAAATAAACATACATAATTGTATTGTTCTTTATCCCGTAATTATCCCTACTGTGGCATGTTATGATTTAAGCGTTTATTTTTGACAGACAGCTGCCCCCATATGGAAGCCAAAAACAGTTTCCCAAAGGCCAGGCGAACCATAGCTAGCTTCATTGTGAGAACAAAGAACCATTGGTATTATTCATAATTAAACTCTTATTGTGTACTCTGCTGAATATTTCCATTCTTCTGCCTCTCTCCTGCTCACTCTCATTTCCCCTCTCGATACTTTGCACCTCGTGCTGGGAACATCTGTCTGGCGTCAGAGCGGAGCCTGGCTGTGCAGATTGGAGCAGGTAGAGGAGCACATTGTAGCCCAGCTAATGATGAGAGTGTCTGCCCTCTCTCTTGGAGGAGACGCAAGCTGCTGCTTCACGCTCGCTCACTCCACTCATACGCCCAGGGAAACAGATTTCCAAACATATGCAGTATGTTTTTAATCCAGTTGAGCACTTCATTTCCCAGCAAACACAAATAACCTTACGGGACATCCATATCTTATGACAAGGGGGTGGGCGCAAAGGAAGTGAACAATTTTCCTTTTTAATGTGATTTTTTTTCTCCCTCCAAAGTTGCTAAACATGCTCATAACCCAGGTTAACAATTTGCTTGTTTGTGGTTTCGCAAACTTTTACGCAGAAGTGCCTACTGACTCCGAGTCCTGTGAAGCAACTTTATCCAGTCTAAACTCCACTCGGTGCACCTGTTGTCATCCTTTGTTTAAACTTAAACTGACAGGATAAACACATGTTCTTTGTGGTAAGTGTCTTAAAGAATACGAACAGATTGTTGTCAGTAACATAAATATGTGAAGTAAAGCGGAGCACCTGTTTAAGTGATTGATGACGAGAGTTGTGCCAGAATTTAAAGAATATTTTCAAAAGTTTCAAGATATCGACATAAAATTGTGTATTAGATATCATATTTTGTATTTTAGCTCGAATTAGTTTAACCCTGATAAAGTTTTGCACGCAGGTCATTCATCCCCCCCCCCTTTTTTTTTCCCCCGTAACAAGCCAAAAGCCTCCCCTGGTTCAAGTCAACAATAGTCCTTAACAGTGAAGCACAGCTGGAGGTGCTTAAGCATTTAGAGCATATGCTCATCCTGTCAACTAGAGCCAGGCTGAATGTCAGAGGTGGTATTACATGGAGTTCATCTTTTGGACTCCCTCCCTGCAAAAAAATATCAACTCCAACAGCCTTTCCTCTCCGTCTCTGCCGTTTTAGGACGCTAGTCTTTGTTAGTTCTTGCTTTATTTTTCTTGCATTACTTTTTTCTTTCGCGCAGCCGTCATGTATGTCTCTGATGTCTGCATCCAGGGACGTGTGTGTATGTTTGAAAGAAGTTGGAGGAGTGCTAGCAGGACAAAAATCAATGCTTTGTGAAGCGACATGCCAACATGCCTGGCGCTTTTTTGCATCTCGACAGCCCTTGTCTTGAGTACAAACACCATGTAATAATACATCAATGTTATCTTACTTGCAGTTTATTAACAAACAGGTTCTTCTTCAGTGTGGGCTGCTGCTCTCACTGTTCTCTGCCACCTAAAGGGAGAATTACATAAGAATCCTCCGCTCAGTTGTCAGCTCCATCCCCCGTCCACATACAATAAACACACACTCAAGTGCACGCACGCTTATACGCACACACAATACTGTAGCTGATAACAGACCAAGCCTCTTGCCATCTCTATAACAACTGACCTCCCTGCCACGGTTGCTGTGGTGAGATGATTGAGGAGGTTTCACTGCATGAAGAACGTGAGCTGCGATGGTTTCCTGTGAGCAATTGGAAAGGTTGTTTGGGCGCAGAGGGAATAATCAGCATTTACGCGTGGCCTAATAACAACCCAAATTCCTGTTTGTATTGTCATGTGAATTAAATTTCTCGGGGGGGTGGGGGGGAGTTGAAGCATCCAAAATCGCATCTCTTGCACATTTATTTTTATTTAAGCAGATAGGTCTACTGTGTCAGCGTGCTGGATTAATTTCCAGCCTGAGCCCTGTCCTGGATATATCACGAATGCTCTCCAAGAAAACAAGGACAACCTGGAAAGCCCTCTTTGATCCAGTCTGTCACACTAGAGCCTTGTAGGGGGAAAAAAGAGCAGATTGGACCTTATCCATGAGAATGCAGTTTAAGAAACCAGTAGCTATGCACACATTAAGGCACTTCTTTTAATATGTGCCCCCTTTCTTCACACCCACGACCATTGTGTATAAAATCCTGTTTTTCCTGAAAAGATTTCTCGTCGCAGCCGCAGACAATGTTCCCCCACACAAGCTGTCGTCTTTGTCATCCCCCCACCCTCCACACACCCCCCACCTTCCACTTCAGTCAGTAAAGCAGGATCTTTGGCAGTCGGCCCCGCGTGCGAATTTGTGCGTTTCAGGGTACAGGTGGGGGGGGGGGATTGACGGAGTCTGCCTACCTGTTCCCCCTGTAAAGTGGTCAATTTTTGACAGACGTGGAGAGGGGAGGAAAAAGCGGGCGCGGAAACCACAAAGAGAGGGGCGGGCAAATGAACAAATGTCAGGGTTAGCGGGGGGTTGCTCGGGCCGCAGCCGTGGAAAATGCTTCCTCTTAGGGGTGTCTCCTGGAGAAGGGGAGTGAGGCATGCTGATAAAAACAACTCACTAACAATTATGCTCACCTAAAATAGCCCTTACTTAAGTATATGGCATGCTTGCCAGTTAATTGTACACAAAAACAAAGACTTCACAAAGGACCTCCTGCAGCCAATGTATTTTCTTGTATTTTGGCATGATAATTAAGTGTGACAGCTATGAATGCAAAGTTGACAGATATTATAGGGGCCTGTCTAAATGTACGTACTGATTGTTTGGATTCCAAAAGTTATCCTAACTGTAAAAGTCGGAAAGTGGAGCGTAGTGCAAAGATCTACAGTGTATTGTGTAATGGATAAATAATTACAACTGGTAAGAAAGCGCAGCACACGTGCCCAGAAAGCAGTGTGCACGGTATGTCAGAGTTACCGACGCTTGGTGGTGGAGTTTTGACAGTTATCTGTAGAGACGGATAGAAAAATAGAACCGAGTCTGGCTCGGTTTTACTGATATTAAATAAATATTGTGCCCATTTCTGTGAATGTAACAATGCTTGACAATTACTAACATTGGATAATAAAGGAGCCCTTTCTCCGCAGATTACAGCCCATATCTGGTCTCAACCAAGCAGCTGACTGCAAGGGATTTTAATGACAGTGCTCCTAATATTCCCAGGAGATAATGCTTTTTGTAATGGCAACTGAAAATCGGCCGTCAATAGAAAGCATTCACTAGAATCCGGTATTTTATGCTTATTACACTTGAGTAATTTCAGTATGAATGCTGCATTTCTTCTGAGTTGCTCTCTGGATTTGTTCAAGTTGTTCTTATTGATATGCTGTAGGACTAACAAACATAAAATCTACTAAGACCTCTGATCTGTACCATTGACCATTATCATAGCCAAGAGGTTTGTTGCAATGTGGTATTTTTATGCTACACTTGGTGAGAAACCTGTTTACATTCCAGGGTGCTGTATAGTTCACTTCTCTCTGCAGCTCAGTCGGATTCCAAAGCACTGTATAGATTTCTTTCAGCTGATGAAATTAAAAAGACAGCAGTGTGTGTGTGGTGTGCCTTCCAGCAACGCGATTTGCCTGCGAGTTCACGATACGGGTTGAGAGGGGAGTTCCTTTGGGGGGGATTAAATAGCTCCCTCTCTTCCTTCCCTCCTCCCCTGCCCTCCATACTTGCAGAACACAAACAGCTTGCAGGGCTGTACAGTACTTGTACAACATGTTTGCCACAGTGCTGCTCACAGGTAACAATAAGCCAAGGTCAGAGGTTAAGAGGGATTGTGGAGCTCGGATTCTTGTGCGTTCCTCTGGCAAACATTGTGCACGCACAGGCACATGAATCAGTGCCCATAGTATAGCTGGGAGAAAGTGAGAGTGAGAGACAGAGAGGGTGAGCTGGCTCAGTAGAGAAGGGGGTATCAAGAAGAACGAGACCAGGGCTGGCTGCATGAAGACATGTGAGGCAGGTCTATAAGGTTAGGACGGTGATAGTTTGCAGTCTTTTAAGCTGCTCTGACGCCAGTTAGGCATCTGCGCAAAAATAAAACCTGATGTTAAAAAGAGAGAGCTTAAAAAGGAGCTGTGCTGATCATAGAAATTGCACCTGCTGAGAATGGGCACTGTCCTCTCCAAAAAACTGACAGCCCTAGATGTTTGTTCAATCCGCTTAAAAGGACCCATGTTTGTGTAATCTTCTTATACGAAGAACAAAAAGGAAGTGTTCGAAAATGCTTGAATTTGTCTGCTCTTAATGTCCTCCTACAAACAGTCAACGTAGATTTCTTTTAACCTTAAAAACACTCTTCAGCTCCACCTGAATGAAAATGATAGGAGGCTTTTTAATCAGTGGCACAGAAAGTACTCAAACATTTTACTTGAGTAAAAGTAGCTATGCCACAGTGTTAGTTGTGCATTTAAACTGAAATAAATTCAGTACAATTTGGAAAATACAGGAAAGGAAAGAGATATGTTGCCATATTTTGATTATTATGTTCACATAAGAAAAACTCTAATGTAGATCGCTGGATCGCACTTGATTTAGAGTACTTGATTTCTTGACGTCTTTAACCGAAGGGGTAGAAGATCAGAGAACGTTTATTGACACATTTTGTTATGAGGATTTCATGGTATCAGTGTCACCTGCTGGGGGGGAAACATGAGTTGTTGTATCTTCTTCGAATTAAATTGTTCCAGAAGGCTTTCTGTCCTTTTCTCTATTGATTTAAGCTCACCCCTTTTCTATAGGTTTGTTTTATGGGAGATCATAGAGGTGAGCAGCTGATGAACATGGATTTTGAATCTCTTGGGTTAGATTTAAAAACCAGAATGAAAGTCTGTGAAACCAGCTCTCTGCCTCCATCAATGTCTTTGAATGGGAAGGAGATTATCCATTTAATCTCTTAATCGTGCGTACTGTATACATAGCTGGTCCTGTGCCTAAAACCCCATCCTGATCAGATCACAGCCGCCGTTTGCGATGTTTCCATCTAGCCCACAGACTATTTCAGGTGAACACCAACTCTGTTTCACATGATCCTCTCCAACTGTCAGCATATTACACCCTTGGTGCCCTGTTAAAATGAAACCCAGACCAATGGTGCATAAAATGGAATGTGGAAATATGTAGATTTTAAAGTACAGCTTTTTAAAAATCCCTCATTCCCGCAAATGTATTCAGAATAAAGGCAGCTGTTTCATAACATGAATTAGGTTACTGTACATTTTGCGCAGTATATTTTCCCCAAAAGTAGGAATTAATAATGAAGATGCTTTTTGGCCTGAAATTGCTATTCAAACAATTATGTACTTAGTTTCTTCCAACAAATGCATTCCACATTATTGTTTTGCCTCATAGCAAAGCACCTAAAAGACTAAAACCTTTCATTCCAGCAAAGGCCGCTATTGGTCACCGTCAATAAAAGCATAAAAGCATTTATTTCCCACGTTTGTCAAATTAACAGCATACTCCATCTCCCATAGGACTTGTAAGGTTCATTAACCTTTCTGTGAAGTGGGACAGGTTTCCAGCAGTTACCATAACCTCTGTCTCGCTCCTGCCTCAATTATAATAGAAGAATTAAACATCCAGCGATTCAAAACAGTAATGCTGCCTCTTAAATCCCTTTGTACCAGCTCTCAGTTGTTAATGACTAAAGACACTGAATGAACTGTGGAGTTATCAACAGATGTAACTGTGGACAGAAGCAAATCAAATGGCTACTCTGCACAGCGAGATTACTGAATATACATGTACAGTTTCTGTTTTGTGGCCAGAATGTACTTTTTCCAAAAACATTTATTGTGTTTTCTAATAGTATGTCGACTTTATGACTTTGGCTTTTTGTGAATAACGCATATTTGGCTTAATTTAATCGAAAGACTGTGTTACCACTGTGCTGAAACAATACGTGACGATTTAATTGTTGTAAATTGTAAGCTGCTTGCCCAAAGTTTTCCTACGAATCTAGACCTCGGCCAACCGCCCCTCCAAAGTCAAAAGAACAACCTGACCTTGAGCTAATTAAATGGTCAATTACACGCCTGTTGATCTCTTTTAATTTCTTAATAATTCCATTAACTGTGTGGGAAAGAGTTAGTTCTCTTGTCCACCTACTCCTCCTTCATCCTCCTCTCCCTCTGACTCCCTTCCTCCTACTTCATGTGCCAGCCCACAAGGTTTTTGATTCTCATTTATTTTGTGTCACTGTTCACAGCTAAAAAAAAAAGATGATTTAATTCAATGCCATGGACTCGTCAGTAAGCTCCAACCTCCTCCTCTGCCCCCCTTACATCTCCCCCGTGCTTTTATGTACTAATCAAATCCAGCACGTGTCTCGACGTATTTGTAGGCCTACCGCTCTATTGTAATTTCTTCATCTACAATCTCCATGGATTTCCAGTCTTGCCGGCAGAAACCAGCGAAGCCATGAAGCGCGGAGGCCTCGTGCTTGTGCGTGCATGTCCTCTGATGCTACTTGTAGGCAAGCTCAGGCTGGGATTTTCCAGTGCCACCCCCGTCAGTGGGAAGCCCTACATGGGGACATGTCAGCGCCTTGTTTGCTTGTTGTGCTGATGAAGCTGGGGGTGGGGCGAGTGGGCAGCCTTGTTCTGGTTCCAGGATTCCCTTCAAATGAGTCAGCCAGCCCCCACTCAAACCGACTGTTACCTTGGGAACTCAAGCTTGGGCTTCCCTCAACAGTACTAAAGTACAGACTCATCAGCACCCATACTTGCTAACACACACGCAGTAGGTGTAAGGGAAGCAGCACCCAGGTTGGATAAAATTAGCTTATTAAAGCTCTCTTTGGCCTGTACTCTGTCCTGTTAGGCCCAATCTGCTCGCTGAGTTTGAGATGACCAGCCCAGCACAGCCACTTTGTAATGTATGCAAATTAGACTGAATAGATGAGTGCGATAATGAGTTTGGGTGGCTAGTTTCTTAAGTCAGTGATTTGAGTAATAGCATCCCACCCTGCTAATGAGCATTACCAAAGGAGTGTAGGTTTAGCATGTCACAGTGTGTCAGGTGATTTCAGCGGTGGCTGGAGTTCACTTAATAACTGGACTGTTTATGTTTCCATCTCAGGTTCATTACCGAAGCCCAATGAGTTTCTTTACTGAAGCTATTAGTCCAGCAGGCTATTGTTAAGTGGCTTAATTTGTTCATGCACTGAAGCAGATCAAGGGTGACGCCCCCAGTTCCTTTTACCCTCTCCTCCAAATTATATTTTTCTACTAACCATACACCCCAGATTCCTTCCCATTCGGTTCAAAAGACACAGCCACAAATACCACTAAAAATGCTTTGACTTAGTACATGTTTTAAAGACATTGTAGCTGTGTGTGACCACTTGGATAACTCTTGATAATTCCATCACTGTAGTATATTTGAATGTATAAGATGAAGTTTACCACTTGTGCATTTTCCTGCATTTTGATGGTGTACAGCTGCCTCACTAACTGTACAAAAATGAGCATAACCCGTATGTTAAAAGTGTCAGCCTTTCAGTACCAGCTCAGCCAATAAACAAAAGCTGTGCTTATTGGCTGAACATATTGGCAACTCCCAGGTCATGCAGTACTGTGCTTTGTCAAGGCCTGTTAGTGAGCCATCAGCAATATCAATGCATCCAGTCCTAGTTAATAGTGATGTACACTTGGCTTGTAGTGTGCTGTTAGCTATGAAGCTACTCTTCAGCATTAGTTAATTTTTGTTATAGTAGAAATCATGAAGCAAAAAGAAACTCTATATACCTGCTGTCTTGCAGCTAGCTCTACAAAGACACAAGCCACGCCAGAGAATATAGTAACCTTTTTTGTGTGCCCACTTTCCACCAGCAAGCTAAAGTTGTTTACCTGAGCTGCTAATGAAGCAATGCTATCCATGTGACAAACACTCTGCACTCACTATGGCTTATTAAAATAATAGTATCTTGCTGGTTTGCCAGTGGAAAACCTTCAATGTGCAGAACTAGGAAAAGTTCACTGTGCATTATTAGTAACATAACACGTACATCCAGTGTAGCTAAAAACGAGTAGGTTCTGTTGGTTGGTAGAAAGGTGGCTCCTCGTGACGGCTGCGGGGGGAATTGCATGTAAAACACCAGAACACTACCACATGGTAATTAACAAATAATGCACCACACACAAGTGCAAATGCTGAAAACGGCATTAGTCACTCACATAGTTTGCGTTGTAGGCTCTACAAAGATTCACCATAGAAGTCTAAATCAGACGTTAGGCGGCTTTCCTCCTAACCCTGAATAATCTTTAATGTGCAGTCGTGTTGAGGGATCCTTAAAGAGCAGTAATGAAATCTTAAGCTGTTATCTTAAGTTGCAGTTACTCTACTGGAAATACTCTGTGTATACAGAGCATGCAGGCAACGGAAAACATGAAGCCCACTCACTAGTGGGGAATGCACTAGACTGTCCATTAAGTCCAGGAAAATTTTAGGCATGTTTTGCTTATGTGATAACAGCTTAGTGATAGGTGCCTCAGGTGGGCTAAATAGTAGCAGGAGTTCACAGTTGAATCTGTAAATTCTTCTGGCCAATACCTGTTGTCTTTTAGGCCACCAGATTTACAGCAATATGTGAAATTGCTCAATTATATCAGCCTCCGACTTCTTCAGAGGCTCAGCAGTCACTGTTGTGCTGATTAGGAGGATTGGCACAGTCACAACACATGGGTGAGATGACAAACCAGTTACACGTCAGCCCGATTAAATCCTGAGTGGTACCCCAGACTGTAACACATAGTGGCTTTTAGTTTTCGCCGTTGTTAGCCAAAGTTTATGAAGCCAGATCAACCATAATCCCAAATGTGTGGCTGTAGAATACTTGGTTGGTGCCATCGTCCTAAAACTGAAGTAAAGACGAGGAAAAGCAAGAGTGTACCGCAAGTGTTCCTTCTTCTAGTTTAACGTTTGGCATGGGGCCTGGACAGGTTTGGCAAGGATGAAGTAACCCATCTGAGATGAAGTAACAACCTTTAGAAAACTGGCAACTTTTTCCACAGTGCTCACAAACTGTTGGCTGGCTGTCAGTTTTTGCTAAGCTTTTGGTGCCCAGTATTGATCATATCTGAGCTTTTATGCAGGAGAATGACACTTACATGGCCATAAACACGGCGTCACAGTTGGTGGCCAAAGTTGGCAGCTGAAAGATTGTTTCCACATCCTATCTGAGGATCAGGTCATTAAAAGGTGTCATGCATGCAGCTGTTTATGTGTTGTAATCATCCAGTATCGCTGCTCAGGGCAAAAACTAAAACGGGGATTTCGAGGAAACCTTTTCAGCATGAGTAGAGATACCGGAGAAACCCCTGTGGTGTAAAAGAAGTGGCACACGCCACAAGTTTGAACTCGACTGCTATGCTGATAAAGACAACAGCGTGCATAGGAGAGCCTGCCTTTGACTGGGTCACTGCTCCTATAGTTCCTGTGCATTTTGGGACATAAAAGAAAGGGGGGTGGGGGCTGAATCCAGACTCACAAAATATACTAATTTACTGCATAATTTTTTACTGTTTTGTAAGCAAAATGTTGTATACTTTGCCTAAACTCTGAATAATTTTGAACATAAATTTGGTGCTTTTTCCATTTATATCTGGATTACACGTTCTGTAGTTGAGCAATGATGCGATTTTTCTGTGTTTAACCTGTAAACCGTGAGGTTCCTTGTGAGGCAAGGACTTTTAATTCACAATAACCCTGCAAATGAATGGGCTGATTACTGAGGCGAAGATGAGGAGGTAGTCATAAGCACTTGGCTTGAGTAGAATCGGCAAGGGAGGGTGGAGGGGAGGGGTGGCGGTGGCAGTACAAGTCCAGCCTCAGAAATAGAGCTGTGAACACCATCTGTCATGCTCTCTCTCCCCGTCTGTTAGCCTGACTGCAAGTAAAAGGGAGAATGATGCTCTCAGAACTGCATTAGAAGGACGTGGGTGCTGATTGTCGTAGGTGTGGGTTTACAGGGTGTGCAAGGGAGGGGGAAGTGGTGGATATACAAGGAGGTGCATGAGTAACTCTTGCTGACAAAGGGAAGCACTCACCCACATAGAGAAGGAGAAGGGTTGTTGGGCAAGCGGGTATTCCTGCTGAAACCGCACCCCTGCACCCACCCACCGCCTCTTTGTGGACTCCTACCTATCGGCTCGTGTCGGAGGATTCCTAGCGGAAGTTATGTAGACACATTATACAAACACACTGCTCATCTACTGCCCTAAGATCAAGAGAAGTTAGAAATTCATGTATAGCATTAAGCTCACTTTCATAAAGTGACACATTTCACCTTGTTTCACCATTTTCAGACAAAGCGGAGATGCGCCTGGGGTCCCATCTACTATCTTTTTTAAGAATTTCATGATGGTAATAATACCGCTATCAAGTCTGAACTAATTCTGATTCATTTTATGGATTGAGATAAATTTGCTGGTTGGTGGTTAGCGTGTCAGGCTTTTACGTGACCCACAGAAAAAGCTCTGCCGCATGGCTTTTTCTAGATTATCAGAAATTATTCATTGCTCATAATGTGTAGGTTGTTTGGGATCCTTTCTGCCTTTGTTTGAGTCAGAGTGTGAAATAGTCAGTAAAACATGAAGGCAAGCAACGCCACGATGAATGTAACACCACAGCTGGGCGCACATAAGTTAGACGTGACTGGCTCCTACATTTAACGAGCCGAGACGAGTGACAAAACAAATATTTAGTAAATGCTGTTTCTTTAAGATCTGGAAATGAACTCTGGATTATAACTTAATGATATTTCATATGTGTTTAAACTGTGTAATGAATATAGATGTTGATATTTGTATGATTGGCCGTGATTGGCCTTCGCGGGCGGCTCAGAGGTCGGGGTCAGCTTTACAACAGCTTGCAGGGACACTGTCTTTTTAAGGGCAACCTCCAAGGGCGTGCGTTTCCTGCTCTAGTGTCTTGAACTCAGGCCTTCCATTTCAAAGGGGGTTCCCCCTGTTCACTGCGTGGCCTCGCTCTCACGAACATATCAAGAAACAAAAATACTTCGTTTAAATTAAGACAAGTGGTAAATTTCTTTTTCACCAGTGCACGTGCCACCAGCAGAATATTATGTTGTTTGGATTCACCTTTATGATAAGAGTGGCACAAAAGAGATCCACCTTGAACAACACAAGAACCAAATCTGCCCCATTTAGGCGTCAAATCTCCAATCCCACTGCTGCTCCTTGTTCACTGTTTTTAGTGCATACCAGGAGATATTTAGTTAGTCTCCCCTCGATAGACTTAAACACCCTCGTGCATCGGCATAAATCACATTGACACTTTCAGTTTTTATCTCTGTTAGTAGCTGGTGTTCCCACATTGCTCAGTGTGTGATTCACTATCACAGCTTAAATGGGTATTCCCCTCAAATGAGGATACGAGACATATGCATTGCTTATAATATCTCCCAAATAACTAGAGTCTTTTTACTGGTGAGTTAACTCAGTCTGGGTAATCCATGAAATGCTTCATTACAGTTTCTAAAGAGAAGAACTTAAATTGTTTCTCGGTGAAAGAGTTTGGAGCATTAAAATTCAGGAATTCGTAATATTTGACTTTACAGTGATTATTTAAAAAATTCATAGCATAGATTAAACAAGAAACAAGAAATAATTGTTATTCTGCTGAGTACAGTTATCAGAAGTGGACTGTGGTCTTACATGGTCACCAACTATACTCAAGTCGACATTTTAAACACTCAAAGTGTGCCAATAACAATGTCCCTCACACCATTACACCACCACCAGCCCAAACCATTGATACATGCAGGATGGATCCATGCTTTCATGTTTATGCCAAATTCAAACCTTACTGAGTATGTCGCAGCAGAATCTAATCTTAGACCAGACAGTGGACAATTTTGGAAACAGAAGATTTAGGCAGTACCGTAGCTGCAGTTTCCTGCTCTTAACTGGCAGGAGATGCATTCATTGTGGTCATCTACCACTGTAGCCCATCTACTTCAAGGTTTGACGTGTTGTGTATTCAAAGATGCTCTTCTGCATACTTTGGTTGTAACCAGCGGGCATTTGAGTTACTATTACCTTCCAATCAGCTCAAAGCAGTCTGGCCATTCTCCTCTGACCTCCTGTACGAGCAACGGATTTTCACTCAGACAACTGCCGGCAGATATTCTCTGTAAACCCTAGAGATGGCTGTGTGGGAAAATCCCAGTATATCAGCAGTTTCTGAAATACTCAAACCATCCGGTCTGCCGCCAACAACTGTGACACATTTAAAGTCACTTAAGTCACCTTTCATCCCTTCTGTGATGCTCACTTTGAACTTCAGCAAGTCGTCGATTTCCTGACTTGATTGACTGATTAGATATTTACTTCAATGAGCATACAGTACTATGAATATATATGTTGGTATGAAACTTTAATACCCATCACCATGTTTTTTATGCATGGTGAGCAGTGCATTACTGCATTATGAACAGAAAGCTGGGTGGTATCTGTGTTTTAAGTTCAGTGAATGAGCATAGAAGAATCTCACGAACACAGACATTTAAAATGTAAATGAGAAAATACTTACAGGGAAACAGTGGTAATGTTTGTCTTGCATAGAGAATGAAGCTGTTTCTAGTGTCTTTCAACTTTCAGCTGCTGAAATAGCACAACAGTTAAAACACTGACATATTAGCCGTGAGTACTCCATTAGGCTTTTTTTCTTTTTTTTGTAAAGATCCTGATTTTAATGTTCTGCTGGTTTTCTACACAGCGCTTCAATCTGAGCTCATTTCTTACATGAACAGCTAATGATAGAAGATCTATGTTTGAATGTTTTCAATGAATAAGCTGCGTTTTTCACATTGGCTTTATGGTCGAGCATATAGGAAATAGCTGAAAACAACTGTTTTCTCTGACATCTGCATTATGCAATGTGTCTTTTATCTTCAGCTTGAGGTCAAAAAAAACAATCCAAAAATACAACTGCTGGTGAACATAGATTTTGTACAGCAAAAGCATTGCACTGTTTATTCCCTGGGCATGTTTTTGAGGAAACTGTATTTTTTAAGAGAAAAGAAGAAGTTTATAGTGTTAATATACAATTTATGTGTATATGTTAGAGTGGAAAATATATCATCAAGCCCTTTATTACACAGTCATTAAACCATTTCTTCTAATATCTATGTTTTACTTATAGATCTGTGTTATAGATCAAGTCACCTAGAGTCATTTACTCCATTTACCTTTCTAGAAATTACCTGACAAATTTAACCTGCTAGATCCCCGTAGTGCAAAGTCAGTGTGAAGCCCATGTGTTAATAGTGCAGGTAACAGCCTGGGGATCATGTGTCCTTGCAGTTAAATGCAGACAGCTCCCTCTTCTAAACGAACCGGAGCATTTCAAGTTGTGAGACTGCAGCTGAGGCAGACTATCTCCTGCTGCGTGCTACTGTTAGAAAGGGCAACTTCAAACGATGTCCCGACCTGACTCCTCTGACTTATTTCAGAGTTTGGGTGTGAAAACAGCTTCAGTGTATAAAGTCTTGGATATCGTGCCTCAGAGTATTTTGATGTCTTAGGGTATCTCTGTTAGTAAAGTAATATTACGCTTATTTTCACTACAGAAGGTTTTTTTTCTATAAATGTTACAGATTTATAAGCAGCATTCAAATTCTCTTGGCATACTAGTGAATCTCAGTCTTGGATTCTTTCTTCATCAACAATCAGATGAATCACTCACAGATTTTTCATGGGTGGGGTTAATAAGAAAATCATTTTATGCTTAAAGTTTTTAGTCTGATTAAACTGTTCCACGGTCCAGCCTGATGATTGTCTTTTGAATTTTCAGTATTTTTTTCCACAACTTCAAAAGATCTAAATGTTTTTTTGTTTTTATTATCATAAATACTGCAAGGATAACATGCTACACATACCCATACCTTAAAATGGGCGTTTCTTCATAAAGGTTATTAACACAGATCGTGGCTGTCATTCAGCGATGCCAACTTGTCATGTTTGGCGTCACACCCCACAACCAAGTCCCTGAGGGAGGCCGCCCCCCATGTGAGATTGCCCTGTGGGTCACAGCGAGTAAGTGCGTCACTCCCCAGTGAACATTAGGATCAGCAACCCCAGCACGGCCCTGTTCGGTCACAGCGACTGTGATAGCAGCTCTGCTCCGTACAGATTAATCACTCCAACCCTTAAACTACTTTTGTGATTTTTTTTTTTTTTGATTTCTTGTGAATAATAATATATGTGATTGTGTGTTAGATCGGCATATTATTGACTCCGCATATTATTGACTTATCTTTTATTATTTGGCTAAATTTCAATATTTTATTCATTTGCTGTTGTTTATACACTATGTATTATAATGAAATTAAAAGGGCACAGGGTGCCTGGGAGGATGAGCGAGAACTGAGCATTAAGATGTGGGAAAATGTTGCACGTTCAAATGTTGACTACCTGTTGCTATGGCAATGGGTTTGGATTCTGCAGGCTGCAGGACACTTGCTATTTCTAAATAAAGCTTTTTTTTTTTTTCTCACCGATCGGTGGATGAAGATACTCACATTTGAAACTAATCTTCTGAATTTGATCAGTCTGTGTAAACACTCCAATGCTTGCTGTTATTTTTAAAGAGAGGTTACAGGATTATAGATAAGAGCATATGCACGATACAGAATGCATGCTTTAAATCTGCTGAAAGAGTGAATTACTATTTGAAACTGATAGTAATATGCTACGGTCGTTTGTGCATCTCAGTCATTCTGATATAGACCTGCACACTCTGTGTGCTTATAACTGTAGTTTTAGCATTTTAATTGGCATTATGAACCGTTATCATCCTCAAAGTACATTTCATCTGCTGCGAGGTGACAGCTGCAGTCTTCAAGAAGCAAAGAGAGAAGTCAAACTATGGTTGGTCTGCTTTAAATAGTCCCCTGTCCCACGTATGAGTAAATAGCAAAATAAAGCTTTTAATTTACTTGTCAAGAAACCTGGATAGGCATTGAAAGTGTTTATTAGTGTCCTCGAAAAGATGTCGTTCCAACAGTTGGATGCATTTATCCTCTTCAAAACATATATCATAATCATAATCTGGATGCACCATTCCCAAGATGAAAATTAAAACATTATTTCTGTTTTTATCCTTCTGCTTTATCTTCTTCTGCTCTGGGCTGCTGTCCTACTACAGTTTTTATTCTCTGTGGATATGTGTTCTTATTAAACTGGAACTTGAATTTCAAGCTGAGATTGGGGGGGGGAAGCAGCTTGGTCCTGCCTGTCTTTTGTCCTTGGTGCTGCTTGTTAACGCAGT
Organism: Haplochromis burtoni; assembly: GCF_018398535.1. NCBI lineage: Eukaryota > Metazoa > Chordata > Actinopteri > Cichliformes > Cichlidae > Haplochromis > Haplochromis burtoni. The sequence goes on from NW_024582423.1 coordinate 704,971, forward strand.
ACCCCCGTCAGCCTGTAGGGGGAGCCTGTGCGTGGCAAAAAGAGGACAGAAATAGGTGCTGAGACCACATACTCCAGTCTGTGATGGGGACTTCCACGCTTACCTCAAGTGGGTTTTGGGCCATTTCACAGACAGCATATTTAGTCCTTTTCCACCCACTCAAGGATGCAGCCGTCTTGCAGTAAATAGCCAAGTATATTAAACAAACATGCCTGTGTGCAATTTGCAGTGTGAAGTGCCTGACTGTGTGCTTCCTGGGGCTGAGGGAGTTTAACCTGACAAATATACAGCAGAAAATGCTTATGAAAATATCTGCACTTCACATTGGGTTACATGATATCTGTTTCTAGGCAACAAGAAGTTAATATACAATTAATAATATGGGAAATTGGAAATCTTCTCAGTGGTTTAATTTGCTTGGGAACTGTCTTTTGTCTGAAAATTGTCTCTTGTATTCTGATATTAAAATACCTGGTCTTTTATATATTTAATTTTGACATACTTTAACCTGCAGTGTGGATGCAAGCTTGTACTGGAGCTTTTTTTTCCCCAATAATCGCCAAATATTTCACTGTTTATTGGATCTCGAGCTTGCTGTCACTTCAGCAGGATACAGTCTACTAGCATTGGCTTGAAATAAATTAAATGGCCAGCCTTTGTGGTTATAAAGACTGGACTAATTGAATGTAGAACATTTGCCTATGGGAGCATAAATCTGAAAGAAGAGCAGCCTGTGCTTGCTGTCTGTTTTATCTTTCTTATCAAATCTTTGCTATCGCTGGGTTTGTCACAAAACAAACAGGCTGTGCTTCATAATTTGCCCGGCTAACTTTTGTGTTTTAAATTCCAGGGCAGTGCACTCAAGGAAGGACAAATAGAAGGAACAACCCTCACTGGTAAGTAAGATCTTCTATTGACTATTCGTTGTGTAACCTTGGCTTCATTACTCCCAGGTTTAGTTTAATTCCAGAAAGTTGATCTGACTCATTGATTGTGTGTAGGCTGTGCAATTTGCTCTGGTATATATTATATATAATTAGTTGGAATAATTCCATATTATTGTTTGGACTTGTAGATTTAAGTCTTACTATAATTTATGCTAAAGTATTTCAGTATTTTTGTATCACTTGGAGGAATTTAACATTTTTCCTGTATAACCTTTAAGTCACTCTTTCGTGACCCCTCTCCTCAGAGTAATTTTAATTCCTTCCCACTATTGTGAATTTAAAGGGCTTAAAAAGTGCACCAGTACTCGCATACACACACAGAGATGCACACGCCGCCATCATCCTCCCCCGTGGAGCTGGTTATGTTTACTGTCTTGCAGTGTTGGTGATGATTAAAGAGGATTTATCCAAAGAAAATCTGTAGCCAGTTTATTACCCACAACCCAGACTGACTAAAGAATTCTCAGAATTCAGAGTTAACGATTTTTATGGCCGTACGGCTCCCTTTGGTTTAAATAATCCACGTGGATTTTGCTGCACAACAAAAAGAATTGGGATGTCAAAGATTTAGCACACACTTACAGTCAATTGTTATAAAATGCCAGCCCCCACTCTCAGCTCTCCTGATTCTGATTCTTTGGTTTTTCGTACAGATTATAAGCCGCCAACCCCGCCATCGAACTCTGGTTTTCACCGCTACCAGTTCATGTTGTTCGAGCAGCCTCCAGACGCGTCTGTGTCACTCACGGAGCAGGAGGAGGCATCCCGGGGTAATAACTCCACTCACCAGCTTCTTCAGTCTGCTACATTGTTTTCCCACTGCAGTATCATCTATCATATACCAACAGTGGCTGGTTGCCAGCATCTATCTGTTGAATCAGCAATGAAAGTTTACAGCAAGGAATTGAAACCTAACAGTTCCTCTCACATTATAGGTTTTTGTGGTTTTTGGGAAAGTATTTTTGGAACAGACAATAAGAAGCCACGTCATTTTACAATATTCATTTCCTTTAGAGGGAGTACTCCTTAATTTAGGGTGTAATATTTCCACATTAGGCTCTGCAACTCCTGAAATATCTGTGTTGATTGAGTACTTTTTACTATAAACTTGATCTTTGTTAGTGTTGCGATTCACTGTGCTGCCTTTGTTTCATAAAGACCCATGTCATTCTGCATAATTCACAATTAAGATGCTTTAATCAAAGCATTCAGAGTTGCTTTAGGAAGATAATTTTCTCCAAATGCTTGAACTTAACAAGGGAAATGTTAATGAGGTTAGTGAGTAAGTCTGCTGCAGCGTTAATGCCTGCGGGGTCAAGACAAGTATTATTGGCTCCCACGCACACCTGCACGAGTCTGCCTGACCACGTCTTGTTAACCTCCGCCAAACCTAAAAGGCCCATCAACTACGTCACATGCTTCCACGTGAAAGGTCGTTTTAGTTTGATGATATTATATCCATACATCCTTTGATTCAACCTTGTTTGTCTTGCAGAGGTATTGTTTTGTTTACGCTTTTGGATTTATTTATTTTTTTTCGTACTTTTCCATCCCCCTGAAGTCTGTGTGGGAAGGTGGGCTGTAGCACTTGGATGCACAGTACAGCACCTCACAGGAGGCGTGTCTATCTGTCTATTCGAGTCAGGTCACAGCCGGTGATTTGAGGGGAGATCAGGGTGGTTTGAGACTTCAAGCGCTGCGGCCGTGAATAAGTGGAGCTGCCAGTCTCGGCTGTTTGAAGTTTTGACAGCTTTGTCAGCAAACAATCCGGGCACATTAGGCTGAGGTCTGTTTGATGTTGAAACCTTTGGAAAAAGAAGTGTCAAAAGAGATATAGTTTGTAGTATGTTACTTATTCGGCGCACTTTGGGGAGGTTGCGATGAACTCTTGCCGCATCGTTGGGGCATTCGCGATGTCACAGCTGGTTAAGCTGAAGTAATACTAGCATGAATAATAGTTTACTATTTAGAATATTTTTAATGTATTCTTGTGCAAAATAAACTGCTCTCACACAGAAGTTGCCCACTCGTTATGAAGCATTTGAACTGAGTGGATCCACCCATCCTTAATCGAGTGGATGAGCGTAACTCCCGCTGTAAGACTTCCTCTCTCCTGCTAGCTGCTCTGTCGATACAAGGGAAATGAAATTAAAAAAATTCTCCCGGATAATCACGCGCTTCATTTGATGGGTCAGTTCTGGACACAATAATATGTCAAGAGAATAGATAATTGACAATAGTGTTTTACACATTAAGAATGAAAGCCTAGTCGTGGTGTATGAGCAGAAACAAAACATGTGGGATATTTCAGGCCGTATTCTCTGGTTTACCTGCTTCCTTATTTTTGCCCAATTGTCCCGGAGCTCATTAATCCCGCACGGAGAAGAGGAACGGAGGGAATCCCATGCCTCCCCACCTCCTCCGTTAAGTATGTTCACTTATTAGCGTCTGTCCTCCCTCCATGTGGTATGACACAGAGAGAATTTTTCATAGCCCATGACATTAATTGATGTGATTTGCGAAGGGAGAGCATTTAGCCGTGGGTGGAAGACTCCTAATGATCGTTTTCCACTTCCAGTAGTGCAGTCATTGACTCAATTTCATCTCAGATTTTTTCTCTGTTTTCTTTTCATCTCTGGCCATCACTTTACTAATAAAGGGGGTGAACAATTAGAGGTGGAGCAGGGCTGTTGCGAGGAGCCGTGGGAGTCGGCAGTGCCTCCTGCGTTAAGGTTATGAATGTGGGTCATTGAACTGATGGGGACAGCTGGTTTGTTACACAAGGAACTACAGGGGGGCTGCGCTCTTGGCATGGGGCACAGGGGCGTCATCGTAGGGAATCCCCATTGCTCTGGCTGTCCCTGACTGGAGGCTGCCCCCGTGCCAGGGTTGGGGAGGGGGGCAGCCGTGGGCACTCAGACCCTTGTGATACTTGTCAGCCACTTGGCAAGCCCTTAATATGTCCTGCTACTGTTTGGTGCCGACGAGTCAGTTTGTCAAGGGAAACAGTGTTACAATGCCGGGAGGGAAACCCCAAGGCCTCGAGAGATGCCTTGGGGTGATGTTTCAGCCTACACGTTAGTTTGCACATACGCTGTTCGCGCGTCGAGCACTCCACGTCCTGACTTGAAGCTCAGCAGCTGGTATCGACTGATCAGAACCAAAAACTATGATGAGTAAAAAAGAGAAGATAAGAATGGAAAAAAAAATTGGCCATGTGTTCTGTATTATTTTTTTTTTTTGTCCCTGATAAATTGTTGGGAAGGCGACAGTCACGTCACGCGAATGAATGGCTCACAGTGGCGTTAGCTGCTGGATCGTACACATTGCCTATCTTGCTTCCTAGAGCCCCTACTGCCAGCTCAGCACACTCCACAGTAATTGAAGCCATTTGCAATGTTGCAGTGTGGTAATGGGCAGATCCATGTCTACCACCCACCCACAGCCTCTACCATTAATCAGAGCTGCGTGGAGTCAAGAGAGCCAGGATTTGGTTGCTACAGCAGGCCTGAGTTTCAGCCAGGAGTCGGCTGCCTTAAAGGAACACTTTAACGTGTTGAATTTTGGCTGGTTGTGTTTTTTCTATGTGTGTCTTTTTCTTTTCTTTTTTTTACAGAGTCTTGACAGGCTCGGAGTAAAAGTTAAAGTGTCTTGACTTTTCCTCAACTTCCCTTATCCACAAATATCTTTATAGTATTTCTAAAATGGGTTACTTCCAGCTGACACAATATAAGTATAAGTGAAGTAATTTGTTAATGAGTCACTTAGTTGATAATTAAGAAACTCATAAAAATCAGAAAGATATCTGCTGCTTCCAGCTTCTCATAATTTCCTTTGGGATGAGTGAAGAAAACACAGCAATTGATAATGAAAATGAGAGTTGCACACTTTTTAAAAAAAGTAATGAGGATTTTGGAGTAATTGAATAAAATCCAATAATGAAATGTAACAATAAAATACAATTTAACAATAAATCTGTGTTGACAGTGTTTCATATATGGACGTTGCCTCAAAGAAGCAGCGGCGTTTAAAGGTGGGAAGCAACGATTAGTGTCACCAATTCTACATCTGACCAAATATGAGATATGCTAAGAATCCCTGCTTATCTTCATGAGTTACGGTGTTGATGGACAGCCAGGAAAATGTTGCAGATCAATATGATGTGTCAGCGAAGTTGATCTCTCATTTAGTGGTTTTGTCTTTAGACATTTGTATGGGAGTTTTTCAAAATGATCCTATGAATTCTTCAGTTGTGGCCAAAACATGTTTTGGTTGTTTTTTTTGCCAGGTCAAAAAGACCAAATTGTAATTATGAGTCAACATTTGTGCCAAATTTGAAGAAGCACCCTGAAGGTGTTCCAGAGATGATATATTCACGAGAATAGTTGATTATTCCGATAAACTGTTATGAAAAATAATTCTTTGAGTCATTTCTCGAGCAAATGGTAGTCATTATCCGGTCCTGCCTCTCCAGTGTGATGAGCTCTCTCCTCTCTGTTTTATATAATTGGAAACTCAGTATTTCCAGCATAGAGAGAAACAGAGTGGCCAACTATAATTCAACAATTCCCCTCAAGATTGAAGCGCTTTAGCTACTGCTGTGTTTACGGTAAGCTCCGACACACTCACACTGACCCTGTTTAAGCATCCCCAAAGAACTGTTCTGTGTCCGACCCCTGACCTCTGACAGATACAAAGAAATTAAGGTTGCGTTTTGCTTTAGTTAGAACTATGAATCCTGCGTGAAGAGCTCTTAGCCTGATATGATTCCTTCGACACTACCACAAAGCAGCATCACTTGGGTTTTTTTAGTATTTCTGAGACACTGTAAGAGGTTTAACAGGGACACCGCCCACACCACTAAATGTAGCAGTTCTGTGTCACCTCACAGCAGTCCTGATCTTTCTGCCATGCCCAGACGTGGAAGCAAGGTGGAAACAAAAGGAGAGGCAGGAAGACTTTAAGATCGCCCTCAGGTCCCACACTATCTGTCCTTTCCATGAACACGCAGATGGGAGAGGCGGAAACGCGTCTCGGCACTACAAACAGGCACCAGCCTATTTTAAGGTCACTTGCGAGTCTAGGCGTTTGCGGGGTACCAGCCAGTGTGATAGCACTAGATATTCTGAATTTGCCTCATTTTGGATTTTGCCCAATGATTGCACAGCTTTAGATGGGATTATGTGGGTAAAGCCTTACAAGCAGCGCCTGCTTTCTACTCTCTGTTTGATCATCATGTTACAATAAAACAATCGCCAGTGTGACATGCTCTATTAGAGGAAATGTTTCCTTGTATTATGGTAGGTTTTTCCCTATGAGTAAGGGTAAGTGAAAGTTTGAATATTAAAGCATGACTGTCATGAGGTTCAACTCTGCCACATGACTCATCAACTATATCCCTATATTGAGGCAAAATAGGGATATAGCTGCCGTCTGTCCCCTCACCCCCTTTTTTTTTTTTTAAGTGGTGTCTCTAAGGGTGTGAGGGACCTTGTTGTGGACATGCAGGGGATCTGCAGAGGCGGTGCATTATCTGTGACTGAAGCACAGGCCAGAAGGGGCACTGGAAGCATGCCCTATCATACAGATAGGTCACTTGACTCCATTGCCCTCACTTGATTATCAGAGACCTTTCTCCAGGCAGCTCTCATTCAAGGAGAGGACCTGGCAAGATTCGGGTACTCATCTGCTCATCTCCCAGTTATTATTCATCATTTTCCCCCCACCCGCCCCAGCTGAGCTCAGAACTTGACCCGAAGTTGCGAACACTCTGAGGTGTCAGTCTTAAAAGCTAAATCAAATTGGTGAGAATCGGGGGAAACGGTTGTGTAATTATTAAAACGTATATCAAATATATATACTCGACTTTAAAATTTGATAGGAGCTAGGTGCAGTAATGTGTGCTGGAAAAAGCGTGAAAATTATAACCATGTACAAGACATTTTGTGCTACATGTAAATGAACCCTTCTGATTTGTTTCTGCATTGATGGGGTAGGGGGTGGGTGAGTGCACTTGATGTCTGTGGCACTGGCAAAGCGTATTTCTTCTCCCATATCTCATTCAAAAATGCCGGAGGATACAAATGTGGCTCTCTGATGGTGAAAACAGCTACAGTGAGGGCCTGTAAAGCAGCTGCAGCGAGAGGTCAAAAGCAGTAATTTTTATATTTTTTTTCTATCCAGGCATAGTCAGATTTGACCCCAAACTGTGAGGCCACTCTCTCTACAGATTTGGACTATTTCAATAGTTGGCTTTCTATTCAAAAGATGACTTTCCGACGCTATTCTTGAGCAGCTGTTAATGTAATTACTGCGCATACGGAAATACCAGGATGTCAGTGATTCCCTGGATTACAGAGCAAAGCAGCAAAGCATTGTCTTACGCGCACCCAAACATATGAAGACACAGATAGACAGACATTCGTTCTGCTGTTGAAGTTTGCAAGTTGAAAGCATGCAGGGTTTTCTTTCCCTGGAATGATAATTGTGATTTTTTTTTTTCGTCCTTTTTTTGTGTGTTAAGGGAGAGGAAGCTGCAGGGAATCAGCGGTTGTCAAAATCTAAGAAGTGATATTGTCATACCAGCCGGATGGCCGTCTGGTGTTTGTTTAAAAGGGGAGGGAAGAAAAAAAACAGTCCAGGCGATTGAATCATATCTTCTTGCCAATACGTCCTTGCGTTCCCACCTCCATCATTACAGCAACATGTTTTATTTTCAGCAGTGCTGTTCTCAGTGACTCACATCCCAGAGCCATGTGCTGCTCAGTTAGGCCTCAGATGCCCTAAACACAGACCAAGTGGTCATAAGAAATGCTCTTGTAATCCACCGGAGACTCTGCCTAAAATGTACTTTATTTATATACAATATTGCTTATTATCTAACAGATAATAATAATTTATTGAAATCAATCTGAAAACGGTTTCAGATCAGAGTGAAAAGTGAGTACATTTCCCCTCCAAGTGTCTGTAAATACTTATAAATATCTTTGTGTTTGTCTCCCCGCTCCCACAGGTAAATGGGATTTTCAAGCCTTCATCACAAGTTTTGATCTGGGAGAGCCCGTGGCTACTCTTCAGTTTCTCACCCAGAACTACAAAGACTAGAGGATGCTCAGATGCCTGAAATGGAAGAAGAAGAATCTGTCAGTAGACAAATATGAAAGATTTCTCCTCACTTTTACTCTATCAGCAATTACTAAACAGCATACATTCTTCAAGCTTGCACAAGCGAGCCCTCTTTGCCTTTATCTTATCATTACGTTAGAGAGCGAGATTTCCTCTTTGTGTTACACCAGCTGCTTAGGGTTTTGATCTCGGCCCGTATCTCTTGTCACGTGGTACGGAGCAAAGGATTTGGGAGGTAGAATTTAGCTTTACCAGGGGGTTTCTTATTAGTTTCCGAACACTGTCGACAAGAGAAGGAAGACGGCCTGATATCACAACTCTGTGTGGAAAGAGTTGATTCTAATTCAGGGGCGGAAACACGTCAGGGCCAAAAAAAGGAAGTGGGAGGTGAAACCGAGACCGCAACACAGCCGGATGCCGCAGTGGAACTTGAACCAAAATACTCTAGTGACAGGGCAGGGGAGGAGCCACAGGGCCTGTCATGCTCCAAGTGAAAGGAACTTACTGTTTGTGTAATTGTTTATCATATTTCCATTGACCACTGGAAACAATGAGCTGATTTCATGCGCTTGATTGATTTATCTGAAGTAAAGGCTGCTGTGATCTAAACGTGTCCTTGAGTGTAACTTTGGGACAGCAAACCCAGTTTGAACTTTGCACAGTTGCGTAAGAGCCTCACCTGGCAAGTCTGTAGAGGATGATGCGGATAAACTTTTCAACCCTTTCGCGATGAGATACTTTTCAGACCTCACAGGTCTTTGTAGAAGGTGGGTCAGAGTACCCCCCCACGCCATGAGGAATATCGGTTTCTAACCAGCAACTCTCCTCTGGGAGAGGCTTGTATCAATACCCCAGATGTCTGAAAAAGGCTGGATTTACATCAGTGACTTTGATGTCCTGATGATCAATCTCTAGTTGGTGGTTTCATTGACCTTAATTTGGTGTCTCATCGGTGGGCTAGGCGGGAGTAGGTAATGGAGGTTTTTGTTCCTTTGGTGGTTAAGCCAGCCTTGGTAAAACCCTTACGCGGCCCCTCCGTGAACTCTGGGAGATCATTGATCAACTTGTCCTGCGTTTGCTTTGTTTGCCTCCCCGACTTAGCAGTCAAAGCAGCCAAGTCAACAAACAAAAACAACCATAAGCACACAGTTTGTCAGTGAATCCATTGCTTTTGAATAAATGTTAAGTATCTGTCGGTTTGAAAATTACTCTTGACCTTGATTTACCCATCTTATTTGACTTATGAAATCACATTTTTAACAATTGGCAAGTCGAGTATAATTCCACACTCATTGTGAAGCATGCCAAGTGGGAGAGCATTCTTCCAAAAAACCACCTACTTGAATCCATCAGTACACCACTGAAATGCCAAGATTTGTACTTCCAAATACACTGTGCATTTTTTCCCTCCTTTATATCTTGGAGATATCCTGCCAAAACAGCTGGGTTTTGCCACTCAGCTTCCTTGAATGTGTTTATTTTTACTCCGAATGTCAGGAGAGTTGAAATATTATGATTAAGAAAAACTGACAGCTGTAGTTCATCGCTGCACAGTATATTGCACTTCTCTGAAAAAGCTTCTCACATCCCCTGATGATATGGGAAAGGCATTTAATATTTTTTTAATTTATTCAAACTTAGATTAATTAAAAGGAATTTGTATAATCAATTCAATTGCCTAACCACCGCTGAGTGATCTAATATGCATGTTTACTTGGAGTCTCCATTCTTCTTTTCTCTTCGCTGCAGAAGTAGATTTATTTCACTGAACTTCATCACTTACTGTGAGCAGTGGCAAAGTGAACTCCACGGCATGATCCGCTCACCATTTTGCACACGTGTTTCTGTGCGTTTAACCTCGACAGAGTGGCATTGTCTTTATATGAATCTCAGTGTGTGTTTTAGCCCACCTGGAAATTTGAGTCCCAATTCTAAAAACAAAAGTTCACGTGATTATCCAGGTTTTTAGGCACTATTGAACACTTGTTTACATTCAACAACAAGGAATCCAGAATTTTAAAATACACCTCTTGACCTGTAAAGATTTTTTGCTGAGGTATCTGTGCTGGCCCTGCTTTCTAAATGCACATTGGTATCCATATTAGTGAAGCTCTACTACAAATGGCAGACTCAATAGGGAGATAACTTAAATACCTTTATGGATGCATGTCTTAAAAATAAAGCTAAAAGCTTATGTATTATATTTTACATTCTCCCCTCAAACTGTAAAGAGTGTAACCATTAGACCATTAACCTTAGTGGTTTTACAAAGCCATTTACGATGTGTTTCTCATTCACACACAAGTCCAGAGTTACTGGCATACCATACGAAACAGCCTCGGGTTCAATTCAAGTACACTGGCTTGTGGATCACGCCGGCAACTCTATAATTACTGGAAAATCTTCTCTACTACTGGATTTACAGTACAAGAGAAGTTATGAGGTTAAAAGCAGGTGATTCTTTAATGTACTTTAATTTTACAGGTAAAAGGCACAGATAAAGTTAGCATCAATAAAAGGACTGTTTTAAAAGGACCCTTCGGAATATCAGGTAGTAATTGGACAATGATAGTATCAGGGGGGAAGGTAAAGTTTGTTCTTACTGGGCTATCCTCATCTGCTGCCTGGAAAACAATAATAAGGCACACTAAGGAGACGAGCCTTAAATCTGCATAGGAAGAATATTTCTCTCTAACTTGATTACACTTCTTCCACTGTCCTTTGTGCCAAATTTAAAATTTTACATAGATAGGAGATAATATCTTGATCCTTTTTACCATGTTAAATGTCTGAAACTTGGTATACACTGTTATCTCCAATAGTTTGAAGTTGGAGGCACCTTTATACTACAGACTGTATCTGAAGGATATTCAGATACAGATACGTTTCAGAAAAGCAAAACCACTTCAGAAGTGGCTTAAACTCAAGCTGGCGGCTAAAATGAGCCCAGCTGCATAGTCAAGGTAACGTTATTATACCCATAGGCAAGGTAAATTTCCTTTACAGAAAAAATGATAGCATTTGGCATCCCTTCAAAAACACGCATAGATGTCTCGGGTAAAAACAATCCTTTTGGCTTGATTGTGATCCCAGTAAAAAATGGCCTGATGAGTTTATGGACTCAAGCACTAGTTCAACATATTATTGAATATAACACCATCTTTATTTTGTACTTCATTCAATTTGAAAAGAGGAGAGGTTTTAGGCATATAATGTCAGCTGCATGTCCCTTATTTTCTGTCAGGTCTCTGGGTTGTTTGTTGCAAATTCTTCTCAATTGGATGATGTACTAGTGTGACTATGATGTAAATTAATAAACCATATGCCCAATTTTAAAAAGTTAAGAAATTGGTGGATGAAGTTAACTTTAAAGTAATCAATAACCTGTCAGAATTGGCACTGAAACTTACAAACAGGAAGTGAGATCATATCTTACCAGTTGTTTCACGCAGCAAACATGGGACACTCTTTTTATTTCTTTGCATCAGCATGATCGTGATTGTGTTTAGCTGGTTGCAAAAGCTTAAAAAATGGGGGACTGAATAATCTGGCGTGTTAACTAAAGTTTCAACCGAGAGGAGTGGTTAATAATAGGGTGGCACTTCTGTTCTATTATTACATTATGGAGTGAAAAGGGACTTATTAGCACTATTCCTCAGTATTACAAATCATCACAGAAAAATGTCACTCTGCCGGAAACCCATAGTAAAATGCCGCACGCTGTTTTCAGGTTTGGACATGCCCCAACTCAAGCCGCCATGATGATTGTGCCCCCTCATCGATGCTTGCAGTAACCACAGGTTACACAAGAACAGCACAGGAAATAATAAAGAATGTAAATTTGCAGGCAGTGTAACTTTCCAACTCCTTTAATAGTAAGGAAAAAACACTTTAGCTATCCCCATGAAGCTTGGAAAAACAAAACTTATTTGCCTGCACATCCACGCTGACTGGGAAGTTTCCTGCTTTAAAGTAAGCATGTGCTTCCATGGAATCCCTGTATGCAAAAGAGCCCGGACACTGCAGTCAAAGAGATCTAACGCCGCAGGGCCATGGACAAACAATGCAGGCCTGCCTCATGTGCCCCGGCTCACAGTCGAGGAAATAAAACAGCAACAGGTACGGTAGGTGTTCCAGCTCGACTGTTCAACTTTCCAACCACAGAGCCACCACCCGGCACTTCCCTTTGGCGAGATACACTGCAGTACAGAAGGTCCTCAGTCATGCCGATGGGATTCTGATTGATTTGCATCTATAGACATAACAGTTGAGGAAGCCTTTTTCCATGGATCACTGCATTGATGAACTCATGCATTTTTGCAAGATGACAGTAATATAAGATGATAAATAGTGATTTTAGAAACATTATTATGAATAATCTCATCCTATCAGGTTTTCCTGCTACTAAAATACAAAACTTAATAGAAAACCTTCTGATAATATTTAAAAGGCAAATTGATGTTCTGCAACTTTTACTTTCACCCCTGGCAAACAGAATCAAGACAAATTTAACTCGTGATGCCCTTTGACCTGGGCCAGTGTAAAAAAAGTTGATACAGTGAGCAAGCCGAGGGAATGAATCAGTATGACGTGATGAAGCCAAAACAGAAAATCTATATTCAGCCTGTTATAAGAATGTTGCAATTCGAATCAAGTTTACCGGGATAACTGCTGTCTGCTTAACCGATTTAAGGTATCCTACAAGAGCGGATTGAAGACACCCTGAGGGGGACAGCCCACTGGTATGACTGACACTCAGAAAACGCAGACACGAGCACATGGAGGACTCAGTAATGAGACATACGAGATCACTGGCTGATCTGTTTGTATAAGCCCCCTAAACACTGAGCATGATTCAGACTAATTCTCCCACACTGTTTACACTTCTGGTTCATTGAGGTACTATTAATTTCTCAGGTCTGAAATATTCAAGCTCTGACATTTCATTCAGTATTTTCTGAGAATGTTGCACAGGCCTGCGTGGCTTACATTGACACAGCAGCAGCAATGGAAAATCGATTTAAAGAAACCTTTCTTAAAATCATTAATTAGGAGTGAAACCATTCAAAGATTGTGAGTGGATGGTGACTCCAAAGCTTTTTATTTTTTATTATCTTTTCTCTCTTTGTTTTTAACTTTTAGTGTAATAAACCAAATTACATGGGTGTATTTAAAAATAAAATAAAAAAGAAGTTGGGGTTTTTTTCTGTTTTTTTCACAAGTTGGTGAAAAGCGAGCCATGACGCTTTGTCCACTGTCATCTCTTTAAACGTCTGTGGCTTCCGATCACTTTTCCACTACTACCACCCGGAACTCACATGTCCAAATACAGACATTTAGGGGCGGGGCCGGACACTGCCTTATTTGGAGTTTCCACTTAAGCGGTCACTGGGGCTCCAAGTCGAAGCAAGCCTGTGGATTTGCAAAGCCCTTGCAATATTTACAAACGATTAACTTCGCCATTTACTGCATTTCTGTGACAATGATGCTGCATGAAAAGGAGTCGGTGTTCTGCAACGAGCATGTAGGAAGGTACAAAGTGTGTTTGTGTGTGTGACAATGCAGAGCACTTACACTTTCAATATTCAAGTTTGTGGCTTTAGCTTTGAAAGGGAAAAAAACAGGCCTGGGAGTAAAGTCAACAAAAAAATTTTTTCACTATTTGGTTAGTTTGGGCAGAATGTTAAGAAACAACTTGTGATAGTAAGCAGTGTACTGTCTCAGCAACAATCCCCAACGCCACAACACACTCTGTTACTGTCTCACACACACACACACATGCATAACTAGCCGGCTGTGTGCCTGATAAATGCACATGAGGACTGACAATAAAGATAAGTGCTGCTGAATCATTGCAATGTTTCCACAAGGACGGGAACACATGAGAGCCGCGGGTCTTCCTGAAGAAGGACGCAGCTGGATGTGGCATGTGGATTTTGTAAACTTTGCAGCTATCTGTCTGTCGGAGCCTTTTTGCCTCCACTGTAGTTTCCACCGACTGACGCGTGGAGAGCCTGGCGCTAGGCGCCCATGTCCATATATGGTCATCTACGTCACACAAATGTTCCATCCCCCTATTTAATACGGGCAGACTGGAGTCCCCTATCCAGCTCCAATAGAGCAAGTAGAGCTGCTCTTGTGCAACCAACACCACCACCTCCTCCATTGATTCACAGACTTCAAATTCCCCCACAAGCAGCCCATCAGCTTCCACAGTGATCAGATTAATAACAACAATAGCCTGTGATCACACAGGGGGAGATAACCGGCGCTGCTCATCCTCCGCGGGATACTTGGATAGCTACAGCAACAGGATTCATTCCTGCTCCTCTCTCTTTTTTTTCACGCCCGATCCACACCTGTGTTTTCCACTTTGAGAACACCCGGTGTTTTTTTCTTTTTCTGTAACTGTCTGGGATACCTGCGCGTTGCCCTTTATAAATGTCGGACTGAATATAACTGCTATGACAGGGAAACTAGCGGACAAGATCCCTCTTACCATGAGCAGTTTAATAAACACGATCCCTGACAGTCTCTACCCAGAAGAGGACATCCCGACGTCTATGAATATTTTCACCAGTACGGAATCCATTAATCACTATTCACAGATGAACACAGGTAAGACCTTGATCTACTTTTGAGAGAGTGTGTGTGTGTTTTAAGAAAAGTGGCTCAAACTGCGATGCGCGCGGACGGCAACAGTTGTCTCGGGGCTTTGGAGCACCTGTTTGCGCTTAGGCTGTTGCGCACAAAGGCACAATTCTAACCTGGACTTTTTTCTTTTCTTGTTTTTTTTTGAGAGGGTTCAGGTGAACATCGCCCTCTTTACATTAGACAGACTACGCAAAAAATGCCACTCAGTTGATCGTGTGTGTTTTTACTGCTGTCGTTATCATAATTCCATTGTCCGTACAGCCGAGATGCCAGGATTCCAGCCCGAAAAAGCCAACTGCTGCCTACTCACGCGTAGAAAAAACTTTTAAAACATCGGCTCACGTGTTTCATTTAAGTAGCGATGCGTAGCTTAAAGTGGCTTTAATTCAACAAAGCTGAAGCGCGTTTGAGGAAATGTCTGGATGTGAAAGGTTGTGTGAGTGGAAAACGGCTAATTTGCGCAAAGTCCATTAAAAAAAACAAAAACGCGCAGGGCTCCGTGGCTGAATCTGAGATCTTTACGCTGAGGGAAAATGTGTTTAATTAGGCCTATGTGGTCAAACTCCACTGTCACCGATTTGTTCATCTAATATCCCGCAAAGATGGATCAACTACTTTAGACAATGACTCTCATTCACAACTCTATTAGCATGTCAGATTTTAGTAGGCGTGTGTGGCCGCTTTCCCCCCCTATATGAAACACGTTTAGACGTCAGGCCCGTGAACCTGCTTATATTCAGTGAGTGGCAAGGCCGGATATATTAACTGATTTATCGCGTAGTCCAAATCGGGCTAACATATTTATATTTAATTCAGACGCCTACCTAAAGTCGACTTGTTGTTCGGCTCAGTGTCGTGGATTGGCATTAAATCAATCCCTCGCTGTACAGCTTTAACCCTCTGAGATGATGGGTCTGTGATCCACGAAAATATATCAAATATTTAACTTCACGTTTCCTTTAATTTAGTAACTGTGATTTACCTGCTCCGTGCACAACTTGCACGACCCTCTTTTCTTTTTATTTCCTCTTCAGGTGTTTTGTTCACAGATTAAAGCAGATCTTTAGATTCATTTTAAACTGAAATGTTTCCCCCTCAATTATCTCAGAGGTGTGCCTTTGAATTATCCAAGCGCCAGGTGTTACACGTGACATTTTTGGTTTTTAAAAAAAAAATTGGAATAAATACAAGTTTATGACATACGTGTGCCATATTATTATTATTATTATTATCATTTTGTTTTGACTCGGCAGTAGAATATATTTTGAGACCTTGGTTGGGACGTTTAAAAAAATGAATGAAACTTAATAAGGAAAAAAAAGATGTTGCGGGTTACAGGAGTGTGTGTTGCTACTTTAAACCTCTCCCCTTGCTGAAATTCTCTCAGTAAACTGTAAGCCATATATTTACAATAGGTCCGTCTGTTTTTCTCCTCCTGTTTCTTTATTATTTGGGGTAAAATACAAAATTTTTAAAAAGTACAATTTGAACGTATTATGCTGTGATTTTACAGGTGGAGCAGGTGTGTGCTATGCTCTTCAAATCTGACCTATAATAAAAGAGTGGTGATTTTAATTAATGTCCCTCATTCCATTAAAATATCATATTACACAAAATACCTCCAAAAGATTTAGATTATTAGATAATAATAATAACAATAACAAAAATAATACTAATAATACTACTACTACTACTACTACTACTACTACTACTACTAATAATAATAATAATAATAATAATAATAATAATAATAATAATAATAATAAACATAAACTGAGACTTGTTTTATAAATGTTATAGAAAAATATAGCTTGCTCCAAGTCTCCATGTGTTAAATGGTATGGTGCACAATGCACAGAATTTTTTCTTTTCAGCCAAATTCCAGCAGGCTGTAATTACTGGGAAGGAAAATATAAATGAAAAGAGACGTCTTTTTTAACTGCTGGCGAAGAGAGAATTCCAATTTACAAAAAAAAAAAAAAAGAAAGTCTCATATTTAATTTTTAGAGTATATAACCAGCACATGTATATGTCACCTATTAAGTACATCTGTATTTGGTGGGTTTTAAAGCATCTTATGACAAAGTCAAATGTGCACGAGAGACTGTTCGTTCTTGGTTGAAGTGTGAGCGATAGAAAATATCAAGGAAATTTTGTGAAATGGGGTAGGAAACACGTAAAATTCCTCCCAGATGTTCTTTGTTGCGTATGTGTTTTGAATCCTTGAGCGTGATGGATGTGGCGTCTGCCTTTATAATCCTCCCTGCTGTAAAGAAATCAAATCTTGCCATTCAGTTTGGCTGTCCTCCTGAGGGACACAATGACTGGATCAAAGGGGGTGTTTAGGTCTTGATTTATGAGAGCTTGTGGGATCTGAGAGAGAGAGGAGCGAGAGAGAGACACCCTTCTCTCAGATGCAGCAGTCAGTCACTTAACTTACAGGTCCGACAGCGTTCACATTTCTTTATGAACTCTATGGGACTTCTTTCATTTTTCATCATTTGTTGTCTGTTGCACAGGTATGCATAACATCTGAATTCCGGACAAACCTTGAGGACTGCCGCTTAAAGTTCATGTAGCCAAGTTTTGTTTTTGTTTTTTTCTCCAGAGAGTACGCCATGTTATTACTTTCTTGGGCTTTTCTTATGAAATGATTACATTTCAAATTCACATATGAGCCATCACGTTGATGATTTATTCATGTGTGTTTTTTATTTGCTTTCATCTAGATAATATCATGGATCTGGGCATGGGAAGCGAGAAAGCAACCTCGGAGATTCAGTATGGATCCAGCTTCCAGTCCAACCGCAGCGGGCAGACTGTCACCTACTTGGGGAAGTTTGCCTTTGACACTCCTCCTTCAGGTGGCATTGGTGGCTCTGGCTGGTGCTCTGATAACAATATCATCAGTCTTGTGAGCGCGGGGATCCTCGGTGTTTCTCCATCACCCGGCACAGTAACGACACAGACATCATCCTCCGCAGCAAGCATGGGCGGACAGACGTCAGACATGGAGCAGGTATATGGTCCACCACTGCCTGCCTATTCCACCTGTGGTGACCTGTACCAGGATCAGGTCTCCTTTCACCACAGCCCTGCCACCAGCACGCCTCTAGCCTACCCTGGCAATGACTATCACTCCACATCAAAAGCCTCCATGGATGGCAGTCTTTTCTCCATGATCCCCGACTACAACCTTTTCCACCATCAAGGGGAGGTCGGCGTGATGGAGCACAAGCCCTTTCAGACCATGGACCCCATCCGAGTCAACCCTCCACCCATCACGCCTCTGGAGACCATCAGAGCATTCAAAGACAAGCAGCAAATTCACCCAGGTTTCATCGGCGGGCAGCAGCACCCACCTCAGCACCACCCCCCACCACAGACACTCACCCTAAAACCCATCCGACCACGGAAGTACCCCAACCGTCCCAGCAAAACCCCGGTCCACGAGCGGCCGCACGCCTGTCCGGCAGAGAACTGTGACAGACGCTTCTCGCGCTCAGACGAGCTCACGCGTCATCTCCGCATCCACACGGGTCACAAACCCTTCCAGTGCCGAATATGCATGCGCTCCTTCAGCAGGAGCGACCATCTGACCACACACATTCGCACGCACACGGGTGAGAAACCCTTCTCCTGTGAGTTCTGTGGACGCAAGTTTGCCAGAAGCGACGAGCGAAAGAGACACGCAAAGGTGCACCTGAAACAGAAGGACAAGAAGCCAGCTGACAAGAGCAGTGGGGCAGCTGGGAGCCATAGCTCGCCGCCCAGCTCCTGCGGGGGGCCAACTGTGGGAACGTCATGACCATCACTACGTGCACTTGGACTGGACCCTCACCACACACAATAAAGAGACGTAGGAAGAAGGGATCACGTCTGCTATGAGATAAATAGGTGACTCTTTTCCTCTCTTTTACACCCCTGCTCTTTTCAGTTCCTTCTATTTTTGAGATGGATGCCTTTAGATTAAGTAAGAGGGGAAAGGCTGCTACGCCCTTCTCTTTCAAGCAACTCAGAGCCTCAGCTACTGTAACACAGTGCCAACACAAAGAAAGGGCACCGTGTGTATCTATAGGTTTTGGAGTGGATACACTTTTGTAAATTTGAATGAAATTTTCTAAATTGGAAGGAAGCCAGAATCCAGGATAAGGGCCGAAACAGACAGAATTATGAGGGAGATGAGGAACGAGTGGTCTGGGGATGTATGCATTAATTTTAGTAGGCTGTTTAAAAGTGCAATTGGTTACATTTGTGTACCGTCATGGAAACCTTATTAGTGGCACTTGACTGTCTTTTTGTTGTGTTCTGGGTTTTTTTTTTTCCACCTCTTTTTGAATGTTGTTTTCTCAAAGGAATGTGCCAAATGTATTGTGGTGATGCAGCCAACCTTGTTCTTTTTACTGTGCCTGACATTTGCCAAAACATAGCAGTGGTATCAGCTTAGCACAAACGTTGAGTTAAAGCAAAGCTCAGATTCATTAACCACACACCAGATTTAGATTTACCTGCACAAATGAGTCAGATCTAGAGAACGACTTGACTGGGTCACACAAAGCAAAACCGATGTCTTGTCCTGTTACATGTACACACACGCCTGCAGCAATCGATGCCTTTGCCAATACTTATTTATTTGTAGTCACTGTGATACACTGGTTTGGTTTTTTTTGGGGGGTTGCCTTTTTATATGGTAGCTTCATGTGGCGTTACCAGATATAATTTCTGTTGCTTTCTTTTTCCTTTTTTTTTTTTTTTTTTTTTTTTAGAAAAAGCTCACCAATACTGTTCATTTCTCAGTTTTCTTGAGTTCTGCAATTATATGCAATATAGTCATGACAAATGCCACCAACCCATAAATCAAATTAACTAAGAGCACAGTTAGACGAATTGAACTGTTTAAATAAGCACTGGGTTGCAAACCAGCAGTATATGAAAGCAAAGCTAAATAAGGGTAAAAAATGACAGGGGCCACTTCTGTGTGATTCTTGGAGTAAAAGGACTAAACTGCTTGGTTTTAAGTCATTGAATGAGGAGCAGTATCCCATAAGAGGAAAAGAGAAACATCCAAATCCATGTTTACATCTTTTTTTAATACAGAGAGACTGAGCTGTAAACTAACATGTTGGATTTTTTTTTGTTGTGTTTTTTTTGTTGTTGTTGTTGTACAGAATACAAATATGTATGCAGGTAGCTACAGTAGAAGTTTCACTTTTTGTACTCAAATGTCAAATGCACCATAATTCAGTATTAAATCGTGCATAAAATTTATGTGCATGCCTTCATGCACACTATGTAAATACAAATGTCTGCATAAACAAGAATTTTCAGTTGACTGAATGCTTGTGCAGAATGTGTCTTAAAGCTTTTAGTAATGTAGTTATAATACAGAATATTTTGTTGTCATAGGTGATTGCAAAAAAAAAAACAACAACTTTTTTTGGAGCACTACAGTAGTGCCAAATATGGTGTGCTATCTCCCATTAAAAAAAAAAGAATAATAGCATCTGCACCATGTGTATGCTTTAAAGTGGAAACTGGTTTAAGGAAGCACTAATGTGTTCTCTGAATAAATGACAAGATTTCTTTTCTTTTTTTTACATATTGTGTATCTCCATTATAGCAATATCGGTTCTTTTAATTAGCACATCTTCCCCACTGTATTTAAAATAAAAAAAGGCACTGGTTGCTCTAAGATAGATGTTCGCCCGAATGATTGGATCTTTTTTTTAATTTTTGAAGTTTATTACAGTGCAATGCTGATCATTTTCACAAATGACTCTTTAGTTAAATTGCTTAGATTTGTGCTTACAGAAGGAAACACCTTTTATGGTTTAAGGAAATATTTTGTAATATTTTCTGTGTTATAGTGATATTGACTGATATCATAATAATAACCACATTTTATAATAGTGCTTTGCTTTACTCATGGAAAGCAAGAAGGGTTTTCCCCCCTCCAATGCTGTGTTATGATTATGTGGTGCAAATGCAAAACATCCTAACTGACATACCAATATGACGTTTTTATCCAGTACGATAAATGTATTGTACTTTGGGGCAAAGCCAATGAAACATGTTAAAAAGAAAAATAAGACTAAGGAATAAATAAATTATTGTTGAGGCTAGCAAAAAAGACCAGATATCAAACATATCAGTAATGGATTCAGCAAACAAAACAAGAGTTAAAGAAATATTTGTGCAGTAATAACCTTGTCCATGTGATAGCATAATTCAGATTTTATATCATTTCTCAAACACCGGTCCTCTTTTTAAAAGAAACATGCTTCCTGTTATTCACCTTGACAACATTTCGAATTACTAGCTGTGCACTCTGGCTGATAATGAGTACGCTTTATGTGAGGCGGAGAATTTATATGAACAACGTTAGCAGCTGGGGAAAAAAAAGAAATAAACATTTAAATGGTCAGCAAACACAGCAATCAGGCTGAAAGAGAATATGAAGAGACAAATGTAAAGGCCAACAGTAAAGTTCAGAAAAGCAATGCCACACAGAGCACAGTGCACACAGAAATGAGCTTCCAAAGTCCATACTTTCCCTTTCCTGTTACAGTTTTCATTGCAGAGCTTCCTGGCAAGTGTCCACTTATTTTCCAATTAATTTGGCCTCAGAGAGCCTTTTCTCAGCTCATCGACGTGGTTACATGAACAGACCTCCTTGCACTTTTTGAGATAGTCTAAAAGTTAACACAGCCCTGTGCCATCTAACTGCAATTCAATGGTTTTGTATCACAGAGAGATAAATGATTCTACCGCATGGATGGACATCATCTAAAGATTTCTTTTGTGATCTAATATAATGTCACAAACAAACAAAGTCCTGAATACATTTTACTTTTGCAGATTGACACATTATGTAACCCCCTCCTTGTCTGTATTGCCACATTATTGGCTTTGTAACAACAACTCATTTTCACACATTGCAGTGGAGTTTGAGCGACGGCGTCTAACGTAGGTTGTATTGTCACATACATCCTCATGGAGTCAGCACATAAGAATATATATACGGCACATGAACCAAAATGTTTTATCACTGATGCTCATGTAGATTAATTTGATGTTAGACTGTGGATTATTTTGAATTGATTTGACCCAAAGTTATGCTCTCCTCCAAGAGACAAACTGTGTTATGTTGCTTTCTGTTAAAGATTGATGTAGACTAAGGCGTCTCCATGAAGCCATTTAATTACAGCTACAAACGTAATATTTATCAGTCTCACTGTTTCTGTCATTTATTGTTTTGTGGCTAAAAAAATGAGTAACCCCCCACCACCACTATCATCCCACTCCCTTAATGTAATATAGCGGCTGAACAATAGAGCCTGCTCCATGTTCTTCTGAACAACCATCTGAGTAAGGTGTGAATGGTACAGACATACATCAATGGACTGTTAAACTCAGAAACAAACCCACCACCTTTAATAATGCTTTTCCAATAATTTTTTCTTTCTTTCTTTCTTTTTTTTTACGGTCTATTGTCCAATAGTGGGCAGCTGAAAGCTCTGAAATTGGAATTTGCTTCATCCCATGCTCCGTATTGGACTTGAGCCAATATCAGCGGCCATCTTTGTGCCAAACTGGGTTGCAGGGTTGGCTGATCAAAAACAATGCATGATGAGAACTCCGCAGGAGCAACAAATCATAAATGTGACCTCCCTCTGCTTGCAACTGAAGGCAGCCTTGTGCTAATGTTTGTGTGCAACTGTTTGATTTGGTCTCCGTAAAGTTGGCCTAGGGCAAATCCCTAGGTTTGGGCTCATTCATGACATTTAATAACTGTAGGATTTTTTTTTAAAGAAAAGAAAAAAAAAAACAAACAAAAAAAAGATGTTTGAAGAGATCTCAATAATGTGTAGATATTATAGGTAACTCACGTCATCTTATGGACTACAGGGTGGCTTCAGGGATTTTGTGGTCTTCGGCAGTGACACTGGTGTTCAGATGGAGTCAATACTCCCTGTTTTCTGTTGTGTTGTGTTTCCTTTCATTACAAGTATCCTCATGTTTGCATGTGCACGGAAATGTTCCAAAGTGCTACCCTCAGACGCTGTAGTGGGTGGCGCTCATTTCTTTATTATGCATGAAAATAAAAAGTCTCATTGGGTGAAATGGGATAAACCTTACAACAATGCAAGACAGACAATTGGAAACACACACTGGGATAACTGTTCTGTTGGCTTTTTTTTTTTTTTTTTTTGTTCAAGAAAAACAAGGGGTCTTGTTTAAAATGTTGTGGATGTCTTTAGCCTATTTCATGTTTTTATTACCTTATAATAAGGTCCTTTTATGATGAGCTGAATATTGAAATGAATTTTACTATATCCTTGTGATGGGGAGGTGTGCTCCCCTGTTTACCTGGCACTTCAGTTTGTTGTAATGCAATTGTTTTGTTATTTCTATGTATAAGTACTTGAATAAAGAAAAATATAACTTGCCTTCAGTTTACTCGGGTGTCAAAAGAACAAAAAGGCGACGTTTCAGTCTGATATTACATTACATGTGCTTCCAAGTGACTTTTTTCCTGTCGCTGCTGTGTTCGTGTCCCACAAAACTTCCTTAGAGGAAGCAGACGCGGCTAAGCTCCGGATTTCCTGTTTTGAGCTCGACTGCTGACTGGTAGAAAGGAGTAATACTCGGAAGATAGTAAAACTACCCAATGAAACCGGAGTAAAAGTTCACCCAAAATGAGCTGGTATGTACCCTGACTACATTGTTATGAATAAAATATAACTGTAAACGATCCATTCAAGTTAATTTAGGACTGACTTGTCGACCGGGCTCGGGCTATAATCTGGAAGCGCTCACAGGCACCTATAGTGTAACTAGAGTTAGCTTTAGCGTGTCAAACCAAGTGTTTCACGAATAAAAACGTCTTCTAGTAACCTTTCCGTAAGACTAGGTTGCCCCAAAACCCTTTCTGTAAAACATGTGGCCGCAAGGCTGTAGTTGTTACACACAGTTGGCACTTCGAGGAAAAAGGATCGACAAAGTCGTTTACGAGCTACTTGTACAGTATATGTTAGCTAGCTGTTAGTTCGCCTAGTTGCTCTAAAATTAGGGAGGAAAAATGACCTAACTGCTCTTTTAAGTTTAGGCTTCTTGTTTCTACTGTTTAATAAAATCTAGGGTTGTGGCTTTTGCTAAACGTGGAAACTTCGTGTCGTCAGTTGTCAGGTCGGACGGGTTTACGGTGAAGCAATTTAAAGGGATTTAAACGTCGGTCGACAGTAATCAGCTGTGACTAGCTGGTATGTTGACACATGTTTTTGGGCTCTTTGTGAACTTTGATTTTCTAAGCAATGATAGCTGTGTGTCGTCTTCATTTGTGTGTCTCGCAGGAGTCGTGCCAAAAAGTGATTTCCAATGTTTCTGTGTTTTGTTTTATATGTCTACCATTATATGCCTGTGCTTATAATGGTAAATAGACTGCAGTCAAGCTGATTTAAAGGGGAGTTGTACATAAATTTAAAAAAGGGAGTTGTACATAAAATAAATAAATAATCTGTTATGCAACTGTCTTTATGACTGCATTATTGTACCTACTTAGTTCATACTCTACATTATACTCAATTCGGTTCTTTTTTGGCCATTTAAAATATCTTCATAGACCTGTTATGTTATATTTGTTCCCATTTCTTTTGGCCTCCAGGCCTCTCTCTTGAAAAAGACATTTTTAATGTCAATGAGACTTTTTACATAGATAAATAAAGAATATAGAAAAATGACTTGATGTCATTCATGAGAGATATTGTTTGAGGAATTATTGGCCACCAAGTCATTTACAACAGTTCAGGTACTGGCAGTGATTTTTTGAGCGAACACCAGAAGTCATTTGTTGGTAGACAATCATTTTTTGGCACTGTATAAGAAGGGCGATTGTCAGTCTCAGTTTGAATTCTTTAAGCAGATGTGGATGCCAGGCCTTTTAGGTGATTTTTTTTTTACATTTTAGCATTCAATTAGCATTAGCCAAGAGGTAAGATAATGCTACAATCATCAGTAAATCAACATGAGTAACCTTACTTAAAAATATGTTTATTATCTTGTATAAAGTAATAAAGAGAACACTTAAAATGCTAACATTTGCTCCAGAAGAGAGCTTTATATAAACAAACTTTTCCCCCCCACATTGGACAGCTGTGACATTACAACAGTGTAATTAGTCAATTGCTTTGTTGGTACTGGACAGGCATTAGTTTGATGACACAGGAACCACCATGGGGTATCGCCACGCTGTTACTTTATGTCCCCACTCCGCTGGCTGCAACTCACCAGTCTGGCTCAGTGGCTCTGCTCTCGCTGGCTATTTGGGTTCTGGCAGAGCTTCGCAGAATGCCCAAGTAAATTTCTGCTGTTTTACAGCAGAAAGAATAAAATAAAATAAAACCTGAAGCTAAATTTGAACCTCGAAAGCAGCAAAAACTTCTACAGCGTGGCTCCTGATATCCCCATCATGGGGTTATCTATCCGGTCTTTAAGTGATGACTTGATGAATCCTGCTTCCAGGTCCAAACTACTCTGCGTTTAATAAGGCTTTTGTGTTTTTTACATGTTTTAATGCTTTGTATTTTGTTCTATTTAATCTCAACAAGCCCCTAAAAACATTCAGTAATCACTGTCGGCCTCTCTCGGTTTTTATTACCGCTAATCATTTTAAAGCTCAGTTTTTAAAACCTTACGATGTAACTACAGCTCAGCCCATGCAGCAGTATATTAATAACTAACCTCGTATTGTGGATGGATTATCTCAGTTGTTCTCACGACTTAAGTTCGGTCCGTTTACAGCATCCTGCCATGCGATTGCATTTGTACCGAACCTTCGGGAACGCTCACATTAACTTTTATTGAGTGCGAGCTAACTTCCTGCTAACTTCAAACTCCGTTAAATTTCATAAATTCGGTTTTCATGGATGCCTGGATGTTGAACTTAATTGTTAGACCTGGTAGAGCAGCAACGCTGATCATTTTATTACGGATGAAAGGATTTGGACAGTTTTTAACTCTCAGTCATGCCATAGTGATCGTTGGACTTAGGGACCTGCAGCGGAGTTTGGGCCCAGGCACGCCTAATGACGTCAGGCTTAAAGACCGGATTACACCATACACCTTTATCCTTCAGCTCTAAAAGGCCAATGGGGTATTGTCATCACCCTCCAGGTGCAGCTACTAAAAATCAGATGAGTTCAAATCTCAGCGACCTTGGCCTCAAGGTCAGAGGCCAGGTTTTCTGAAAATTATGTGAATGCAATACAGGGTGGTGTAGGATTTTGCAATTAATAGCATAGGTTCAACTCCCAAAAATCTTGGATTAGTTCAAATCTCAGTGACCTTGACCTGAAGGTCAGAGGTCAGGTTTTCTCAAAATCTTGTGAACATGATAACAAGATCAAGGTGACTTGGGATTTTCAAATTCATACCATGGGTACATCTACTAAAATCTCAGAGAAGTTTGAATCCCAGTGTCCTCTGGGTCAAGGTCAGAGGTCAACTTTTCTGAAAATCACCTAGGATTTTCATATTCATGCCACACATGCTTCTAGTAGGAGGCTAAGGGGTTAGCATTGGCAGCTACCAGTGCTATTTTTATATTGTGGTTTGTAAATCGATCATCACCCTGCCCCCATCACCCCACTCCATTTGTAGGTTTTCCTGTAGTTTAGGACTTCTTCCTTCTTCTTCTTCAGCATATATAGACTGATTAGAACAGTTGGAAATGCATGCTCCCCCTTTACTTCAGAAAGAATTACCCATGTGATACATATGCTACCAAAGAAAAACAAAACCTTTTGATATTGAATGGTACTAAGAGTTAGGGCTGCTCAATTAATCGAATTTTAATCACAATTACGATCTGGGCTTTCAACGATCATTAAAAATGACTGAGCCGATTATTAGCCCCTCCCTCATTTATCCGCGACACCTTAAAGGCCGGTCCGTGAAAATATTGTCGGGCATAAACCGGTCCGTGGCGCAAAAAAGGTTGGAGACCGCTGATTAAGAGGACCCGAGGGAAGCTCGGAAAGCTAAGCAGAAGTTATTTGGAGAGGAGAGTGACTGCCGTTGGTTGAAAAGAGAGGTAAAAAAAAAAACTTCAGTGGTGTTGCACACTATTTTATATTATTTTTTAAAGTCATTATTCAATACATTGTTATTGTTAACCCTTTAAAGCCGGTCAGAGCAGCACGCTCCGTTTTGTGTAACTATTTTTAAATCCCTGTAGAACCTGAACCGTGTAAGCTAGCGCAATAATTTGTTTTGCATATGAAACTTACGATCTTATGCCATCAGCTTGTCCTCGGTCACGGTTTCCTTCCACATAAATTGCATAAAAAGCGCTTGCAGGAACAAAAACATAATATTCCAGAAACACGCTTTGCCGATCCGATCAGCTGTTCGTAACACTTCGCACATTGAAACAGACGTCACCGCTAACTATCACATGTCCGCCATTTCCTGCCCGAAACCGGAAGTGATGTCATTTTCGCGGAAAATGTAGTTTTTTTACTTGTAGGCCTTAAAAGCCTATACTGGTCATGTTTGACTTTTCTGAATAGTTTCTGGGATGCTTAGAACTCGAATTGCACTGCTGGAAATAGTTTATTTTGATGCACCTGCTGTTTTCTTTGCAAATTTGCATCATAGGATTGTTTTTGTTTTTCCTGCAGTATATAAAAATTGCTGTATCTCCAAAATAAAACTATGAAGACACTCAAAATAAATTTCCTGTTGTTGTAAACTATTTTTTGCAACTTTTTTGTATTTAAAGTTTTGAGGGATAAACCTCTTAAATTTCTCCAAGTAGAAATATATGTAAAAAAAACACAAAAACGATTTTCAATTTTTTTGTAGTTTATTGCACTTTTTTGCAATTAATGTAGTTACTATGGACTTAATGCATACATATTATTAAAATATGGGCTTACGTTCACTTATCTCCACAAATGGCACTACAACATGTAAAAAAATAATATAAGCTCTGGCGGACTTGGTTCTATGGTAGGTCTTAAAGGGTTAAATAAATATCGTCAAATAATCGAGATCTCAATTTCAGTGAAAATAATCGTGATTATCATTTTTGCCATAATCAAGCAGCCCTACCAAGAGTATTGGTTCTGGTAATATCCCTACTGATTATATAGTTATGAAATCTCACATGAGAAGAGCTCCAAAGTGAGTCTCCTTCACACTGGAGTGATCTCAAGACTCCAGTTACTCTGCTTTCTTGGGTCTCCAGCAGCATGCGGTGTGTAAAAGTCGACTGGATGAATGTTCAGAAGAACTGTTGAAAGGCTGTTGCATTGCCCTTTACAATGACTGTAATCAGAGTCCATCTATGGAGAGCCCGTTCACTTATTGTTGGCTGTAACCATTGTTTGAATTTGTTTACAGAAAACCCCCCACCAAAGTTTAGTTTCTTGTTGTGAATGTAGTGTCAATTATGTATATTCCAGAAATACTCGTATCTTTTAGTTATTTTCTTACAGGGATGGAAATAAATCACTAGCATTCTGCTTATATAAGCTTTTTTGTTGGTTAAGGGTTTTGCCAGGAACTTTAGACACACATGGTCAGAAGCTGTTTTATTTTCCACAGGTTATTTACTTGTATTGGGTGGAGTGGCTAAATTAAACTCCCTTAAAGCCTTAGATGTAAGCAGTTGATCATTGTGAAGGTATAACAGTAAACAGTTTGTAGGCAAGAAAAAAGAGAGAAATTTTGCATTATTTTAATGTTGTGGGTTTTTCCCCTAACACTCAACCATTATCTCATGATTTTTTTTTAAAGAAAGATGACAGCACTTATAGATGGTTAAAACTGGAGTTTTTTGACTAAGACATTTGAGCTTGATTTCCAAAATTCAAACCAAAATTCTAATCCGCAAAGCATATAAACCCTTTTTGAACCTAACACTCCGGTGCTCCCTTTTAAAACCATTTTCTCCATCCACTTAGAAAGTGCCAAGGCCCTAGTTACACAAGGCTAAACACTAGTTGGGAACCACCGGTCGCACGAGAAAAATGCGTATTCCCCAGCCAGTCGATGATTGGTTGTTGGAGGTTGCTGGGAGTCACTGTAAAATCAGCAGGCCTAGAGAGTGGTCAGTGACACCCTGCCAACCACAAGTTGCTAGGGACAAATGTGTTTTTCCCAGTTGGTTGGTGAATAGTTGCTGGCAGGGGAAATCAATTGCAAAGAGTTATATGGTGCTTCAGGCCATGTCCACACTAATACGTTTTTATTTGAAAACGCATCTTTTTCTCTTTCCTTTTTGACCTTCCGTCTACACTGAGACAGCTTTTTCGTTCAAGGAAACCGCAGCGTTTTGAAAACGCTCTCCAAAGCGGATACATTTGAAAACGCCGTTTTCGCATCGCAGTGTGTACAGTGAACCCAGAGCCTTTTTGAAAATGCTGACACATTTTAGTCATGTGATGCAGTCATGTGACCAATTAAACTAAGATAGCGTTACACAGGAGTTGTTTTGTTTGCGCTCAATTTTGACAGCCCTATTAAAGATTAATATCAGTTTCTACATGCTCCAGATAGCTTTTCTTCAAATTCTTTAACTCTCACTTGCTTTGTACTTTTTTGTACTTTAGTGGTACTCGCAGCAACAACTCCACCTCATTGTTAGTCCATTTAAAAAACTCTGCATTTCCTCGACATTTTGCTGCGACGTTTCAAAGAGCCAGAAAGTAAATAAATAACAGACAGAAATGAGGCGTGGACGTAGCCTTACTGAACCTCCTTGCAATTGCTTTGGCCAAAAGTAGGTTGCCAGTGTAGCATTGTAGTTTGCATTGATGACACCTGCTTGTCTGTAAACACTCACCAGCTATTGTCCAGGCTGAAGCTAGTGGCTACCCAGTATGCTTAGCTAGTGTTGCTCTCTTTTGACAATGGAAGTGGAAGATTACTACTGAAGCAAGGCACTCAGGAGCAAGCATAAACATCCCATACACTGGATTTTTGTACAGTATTTGCCCTGAGTTCTTTGTGTCAAAGTTACTCCAGAGACTGTCAGGGAAAGACTACTGTTTATAAGCTACATTATAATCCAAACAGACATTAGTAATTAAGAACGTTAATATAAAGGCTTGATAATCCAGTCTGTGCAATATTGTGAGCAGTACTTTGTGGCTAGAAGGATAGTTTCCCTTCATCCTCTAACCAGAGTGATAAACACTGACAACAGATGTGACATAAGGAAGAGGCAGGACTTTGCCTTCGTTTTAACATTTATTGTGAGATCCTTGTCTAAATGACATACATTTACCAGCACTCCACTAAAACACACATTTGATTGGTTTTTTGATTGTCATATTTGAAACATATTTATGTTCACAACTGTTGCATTCTCTCTTGTTTAGCATATTTTACATTTAGTTGAACTTATGACTAAATTATGACTATACAGTTTTTTATGTTGTTTTTTTTTTTTTAAACAAATAACAGGGGTTGATCATAGCAGCCCCTAATTGCATGTGGCATTTTACACATTTAAAAGGAAATTTGCATAATTCATGTTTTGTCTCTCACAATTCATGACTGTAATTCTAGAGAAAATGCAAAGAAGATAACTTTTCAGTGCACTTATGACGCGTATGTATATTAACTCACTTGTAATATATTTCAGGTTCTTAGTGTCATTCAGGCAAGACTGTAAGTAGTAACCATGATAGCGTCATTCAGTTCAGTCATTTGGTCAATAGCTGGCAAACGACACATCTACCAGTACGCACCGCCAACCGCAAGGTCAAGAGTGGGGTGCTCACCCAGTGAAAAGAGTCCTTCATGGGCTCTGCTGACTGATGCATTCCAGCAGGGCCTGCACACTTGGTTCTATGACGTGAGCGGTTTGACTTCAGGGTCATCATCAGAACAATTCCACTTCCCAGCATCTTCAACTAGCCTTCTGTGCTCCACGGAATATCTGAGGTCAAATGATGCACTATCTTCCTAATGGTGTACACATTTGCAGTTTTATTGAAAAGCCAATGGTTACTCCAGTTGGTGCATTATGTGTCCAGAATCAAGAAGACTGTTATGTCTTTGTTCTTGCCTACGTGCTTTGTTGATAGCAGTGACGTGTATTCTATTACAGCAAAGATTAGATAGCTCATTAAATGTGAGATGACCAACTTTTTGATAATGACTGCATGTGTAAAGAGCCAGTTTAAATGCGTCTTGGTCAAGGAACGGGCAGAATCATGATCCACTGCAGTTCTCCCCAGTTATTTGGTTAAATCCATGTTATTACATAGTTATATGTCTATATGTTTTGCATAGTTATAAAAGCTGTCACTTCAGACTGAGGCTAAAGACCGAGCTGACAAATCTCTGCATCTAATTTTATTTTCTTACCAGTAGTGGGATTTTTCATTTTTTATTGCTTTGATACTTCTTTAAAAACGACTTCTTGCTATGCTGGGTCTCTGGCTAAGTGAGAGAGAGAGTTATTGTAGGGTTTCAACCTAGCCAACAGGTTGGGTTCTGAAAAGCCAATCATACATGGTAATCTACTCTTAGGTCTAATGGTGATCGATTAAAACGTTGGATTAAATAGGAAAGACGGCAACAGTAGCTTTTACCGTCCGATAAGCATATTTTTAGTACTGCTGCTTTGTGAGAGTACACAGTTACAAGATGAAGATGTACGTCTGGAAGACTCATAGAAACTATGGACCTTTTAGATTTTAGTTCATATGTATTTTTGGGAAGTTTTGGCACTGTTATTTGTGACCTTAATCATGTGTCTTCATAGTTGTTTGAAAAATCCTTATTTATGCGTCTACTCATGCGTGTCATCACTTGGCTTAAATTTGGTTTCAGAAAATTGTGGATTTGAGTTGGTGTAACGCACATTTTTTCTTTGTTTTTAGCAGTCATCTGACCAGTCCTCTGCCATGTCAGATTCTAGTTCTGAGTTCACAGGACTGGGCTTACCAATGTTTCTAAATGTGACAGCCCCTACAGAAATATTGCTGTGTGAAGAAACAGTAGAAATGATTCTCACAGTGACTACCATCCTCCCTCTTTCTCATTCTCTCTCTCTGCTTGCAGTTGCCCTCCCCAAAGCACACTTCACCCGGTGTGTTTGCCAGTTCTCATGAGCAGCTGAAGAGAGTGACCACTTTTTTTGGCTCTTTGCTGAAGTGCACATATTCTGAATCTATAATGTTACAAGCTTCCTTCATTTTTTTCCCCCCAAAGCAAGTGTGTCATTTGATACATTAAAGGGAAAATTCACACTAATATAGTGACAGTTTAACAGATCCTCTTGATGTAAGCACATTTGGATCCAAACTGCAGAGAAACTGAAAAACCCAAGAGCATTTAAAACAAACATTTAAATATACGTACCTCTTTTCCTTTGTAAAGCACTCTTGCATAATACCCTTCTGTTGTCTTTTTGCTGTGGATGTCATGATTTATAGCTTGACACACCCATTAAATAAGAACAAGCTCAAAACCTGCTTCCAAATGTTGGGCAATCTTGGCAAAAAGTTTCCAATCAGTTCCCTGAACTTTTGGTTTAAGGACAACTATATTGATCTTGTAAGATCAGTCAGTCATTTCATGCACCGTACAAAAAACGTATAAACATAATTAAAAATGGCAACTCTCTCTGTTTAATTAATTAATTTCTTATTATTTCTATTACTTTTTCCTCTTCATTTTATACCAGTAGTTGGGCTTAATTGTTAAAACTGATTAGTATCTTTCATTTCTGTAGTGACTTACTTTTTTTTAATTGTAAGTTGTGCCTAAACTGTAGCTTAATTCTACACATAGACTTCAAAGTAAAAGTGTTGCAGATCACTGGTTGTAAATGCATGTGCAGAACAAAAGATTGCGTTAACAAATAGAACCATCATCACAAAATGTATGTTCAGCTATATTAATAGATGGGATATGTAGTCAATGCTTAATGTGTGGTTTAAGTCATAAACTTTCTGCTGATTTCTTCTTATACAGTCTGACTGGGCTGAAGTGCTTCTTTTATGGTTGTTTTGTCTTAAATCTTAACTGATCTTACAAGAGGTAGTGTGGCAGTGTGGAGGCTGTTTCTTCTTGTTTTAACTTTGGGAGAACACCAATCTAAAACTCTCCATGTTTAAATCTCCAGCTGTTGTGCTTTGGGTAAACAATCCCAAACAGTTTCAAAGACAGGTACGTGGGTATGTAATGCACGTAGTTTGACATTGCAGTGTACCTATCACCTCATCGGAGAAAGGTGAGTCAGATGAAGCTGAGTAATTTCTGTGGGTTTTTTTCCATGTTGGCTCACCCAAGTAGTGACATAGTGGGTGAAACTAATCCCCGAGCGAAAGCAGCAAAATGTTTTCAGGGATTTGTAACTGGTTTTTATTCTTTTTATTATTATTATTTACCAAAAAAAGGTTGTCACCAGGTCAAAGTCCTTGTTATAATATCAAGTACCAGAACGTCAAAATCAATGTAATTCCTAAGCCACCAGTGAAACTTGTTTTTTTTTTTATGTATTTCCCCCCCAGGCTTAATCATACTGTTTTTGGTTTTTTTTGACCATGTTGAGTTTTGTGATTGAGCTGTAGTCAAAAGGATCTTCCTGACACATCTGTAGCTTTCCCTGGTTGCACAATAAGGTCCTACATCACACCCTCACTTTTCCATCTCATTAGTCTACACACCTTTCTTTTGACACAGCTGCTGCCTCACCCTGGCTGTCAGTAGCAACTGTCCATCATGTAGCTTAGATTTCAGACCATTAGTGCAACATCAATGACAACGTACAACATAGAGCAAATCACAATGATAAGGCAGTGTTTTCTGTCTCATGGATATCCAAGGCACTCTGATGCGCTGCAGCAACTTATTAAGGCATAGGCAAGGGTTTTGAAATGGGGATAAAAGATTGTGTTTTAACTAAGACGAAACAAGTTTTTTTCTTTTTACTGAAAGTAGAATCTCTGTGTCTTTTGCTTCCCGAGTGAAGAAAAGTTGTACTTCATCCTGAAAATTATGTGAAACTATTGCAGATACAGTGAGCCTCGTAACATGTTTTGGTGTTGATTGTTGTTATGGCTTTGTCTTTTTGAGTCCTGGTATATGAAGGTGGTTTAGGGGGGGGGAGGGTTGCTATTTTTTTGATGTTATAACATCTGCATTTGATTGCCAGTTGGGGTCATGTAAAATCACACAGATGAGGGGACAACCACTTCTGTTAAGTGACATCTGCTTGCAGTGGCAGCCAGATGTGATCAGTGATGACACAAAGTTAATGTACATGTCACTGACAACATGTGTGAGAGGAACAGGGATTGACAGCCTCAGATTGTCTGTGTCAGTGATCTAAAAGAGGCACTAATACACCGGTAGACCTGAGCTGTCCTTTAGTTGGTCATCATGCAACTGTTGACAATTTAAGCATTCATTAATCTCACCTTTTTGGTAATCATTTCCTGTTGCTTGTATCTGTCAGCACTCATTGCATGTTTTTTCGTGTTCATTTCAGGATCCCCTTCAAGATTGGACAACCAAAAAAACAGATTGTCTCTAAAACTGTAAGTCACAAGAACAAACTTTTACTCTATCCAGACATTCAGGTAAAACAGCAGTTTAAAAGCTGTAGTTGTTGAGCTTCACGAATGGCACAGACCACACGAATAGTAGTCTAAATACTGTCGTCCACAAAGATTTATTAGATGTCAATTTGTCTAAGTCTTTCAAGGGGGCTGAGGTGGTTACCTTGAAGTGACAGTGAGAGGGTGTTCTTCTTGCTGGAGAAAACCACTTCCACCATAATAGGTTTGTGGCCTGGCATTTAGACTGTGAGACAGGGATTCCAGCTTCCTGTGCCATCCTAGGCAAAAACCATGGAGTGGGAGAGATGGTGACAGCTGTGAGTAGGTCCAAACTCAGATTAACTCTGAGATTAAAGCAAAGTTTTACTGTGGGAGTCACAGATTAACAAACAGCTCAGTTTTATCACAATACCTACAAAGGCAATTGTATCATGATATAATTCTGCGGTACATGATGCATTATAGTACACCGCAATATCTAGGTTTAAAAAAGACCTTAAAAAGTGAAAAACACTGTATACATTCAGTACAAGCGGTGTCACTGTTGTATGGATTATTAAGATTATTCTATAGTTTACGTTCCCTTGAGTGAGTGTGGAAGGGTCCTGATTTATTTATTACAATGGCTACCACACAACCAGAACAACCTGACGCCAATCACTTTATCAGATCCAGTTTTCCTACCCAAGGAACACATTAAGGAGTGGTGGTGAATACGAGTGCATGGTTAGCACGTACAGTAATGCATGGTCAAACTGGTTTTTATCACCAAAAGTTGCTAGTAATATAACTGGTATACAGAAGAGTGCAATAAGTATCTGCCTCAGAATAGCAAATCTAGTCTTGTAGATAAATTCAATGGGAAAATCAG
Source organism: Haplochromis burtoni (assembly GCF_018398535.1). Classification (NCBI taxonomy): domain Eukaryota; kingdom Metazoa; phylum Chordata; class Actinopteri; order Cichliformes; family Cichlidae; genus Haplochromis; species Haplochromis burtoni. The sequence goes on from NW_024582423.1 coordinate 740,151, forward strand.
TTAATCTCAGAAGAATGAATAAAAAAACTAAATGAACACCAGATCTCAACACAAGTGCCCAACACCACATAGCCTGCAGTTACACATGCACACCCCCACACAACAGTGCTCTGAAAAATTCCAGCCAAACAAATAACCAAAGCTGGAATTAAAGTATGAGCGTCAACCACAGTAGCACACCAAAATGTTACTCCAAACAGAAACGTCCACACTAACCAAAATGTCCAAGATGCCAACAAAGAGATAACCAAGCTACTGCAAAGCTCACAGCAATTCAAAATAGTTAATAGAGTCAAAGCTACCAGACAAAACTAACAAGTTAAATATTGTACGCCAGGTACAAATTAAGGAGTAGTGACACATAAGTGTTCTTGGTTAGCACATACAGTAATGCATGGCCAAACTGTTTTTTATCACTGGAAATTGCTACTAATATAATTCCCAAACATTCCCAAACAACACTCCTCTGAAAAACTTCTAGCATCAAACAACCAAAGCTGTAATTAAAGTATGAGCATCAACCACAGCAGTACACCAAAATGTTACCAAGTTACATATTTTACAACACTATTCAAGTTTAAGTCTACAAATAAACCACTTAAACCTACTTAACTGAGAGACTCATTTGGCTATATTCGCCAAAAAGGATATCTGAAACCCTAAATTCATGGACTTAACAGCTGAGCAAAATACTAGTGCTGCTCTCTTCCAACCGCAAAAACTCTAAATTGATGTAACCGATCCAAACTAATGTTATTTAGAACTGCAATATTAATGATCTGAACTTCTAGAACTTCCTAAGATGTTAGTCACAGTCTAAAATACCATAACAACTTTTGGCTGTACTCAAAAAGCAATTCAATTTAGATGACCATTTAGCAAACTGCAAACTAAGTTGATTAACAAGGGCCCAAACTTTAATCTTACCAGTAGGTCTAAAGATCCTGGACAAGAAAGGAAGGAATCCACGCAAGAGGTTTAGTTAAATATAAAATAATTTATTAAACATAACCTAGTTATTTTACCTGCATTTCAGCTGCTCAAACCACTGTCCGTCAATCCTGGTGCATAATCCTACAGGTAAAGACCGTGAATATGTCCAAGTGGGAAAACAAATGCCTTCTGAAGTAATCATTGTTGCTGGAAACAATTATATTTCGCACATGTATTTATTGTCCGTTACAATTTTTGGAGTCATTATTTGTACTATGCCAAAATGCTAATATACCTGCAATGCATTCTTTATTTTAGGTTGAAAGAGACTTTGAGCGAGAATATGACAAACTCCAAAAGTAAGTTTCCATTATGCTTTATAAGACTAATGAGGTAGATAGTGACTAAAGTTTCTCTGTGTTATTCAGAGTTACATTGGTATTAAAATAAACATTTTATATTTTACAAAAATATGCATGTGTTACCAAGTGTTTTCATGTTCATGTATTATTTGTTTTAGCTTGGTGCTTTGTATATATTCAATATCTTAATGTCTGTCATTAGTCCTTCTGCCAACAAAAAAAAATCTGTAATGTTTTTGTATTATTTATTTTATTCTCATGAAATGACTTAATTTACAATTACTAGTCAGGATTATAAAGTAAATAAGAAATCTGAAATAACTAACAGTTATTTTGACTGCATATTTACATTTTAAGTATTCCTTTTTGCACATGTAGTTTTTCTTTTTTTCTTTTCTAGCTTTTGGTAGTTTTGGACACTGTTTTTTCTTGACATGAAATATTAAGACATTTCAAACTTGGCCACAGCTGAAATATCAAATTTTTACAATTTAATGTCATCATGGATATAGAAATTCTGTTAATGGTCTTTATTTCAGTTTCTCTGTGAAACAAAGGCAAGTAGGGATCACATCATTTAAAATTCAAAACTTGTAAGCTCAGTACATCAGGCCCAGTCTTACTGGGAGGCTGAGGTTACAAAAACTCCCTGAGGGCCCAGCAAAATGAGTGGGAGCATCATTTTCCTCTCAGGTTTTGTTGAGTAGGAGGGCCCTTTATCAGGAAGGTGTGGTGCCAATAGACCTTATAGATGAGTCAGAGCAGCAGGCATGTAGAGACATTTAGGTTCTCCACCCTAGAGATCCATATCAACACTTCATGGTGCTCCTGTGGTCTAAATGCAGTATACTTAGTAGTAACTGATACCTGTGTTTGCAGTTTGTCCATCTGACTGAAGACATTTAAATTCTTCTAGTACAAAAATAATCTGTACTTTAACACTCTCCCATATTGAAGTATAGACCAATTTCAACATCATTTTAATTTTAGTGTTTGAATAATCTCTATGATCTATAACATAGAGAGCTCTATTTTCTATTATCTGTAGTACCAGCAGTGTAAAACAGATTTCAATCTCATAGAACTAGCCTTGACGAGAAGAACAGGCAAAACTCCCCCAAATGAGATCTGAAAGGTTACATGCAGATGTATATAGTCTCTCTGTATGTGCACACTTTTCCTCTATAACCTGTTGCATCCTCCAAATTGATGATGGTCATATCTTGCCCTCATATCCTGTGTACATCCTGCTGGAAACATACCTGATAATTTCCTCTGAGCCTGAAATATCATTGCTTTGTTATCTGCATGTAGTGAAGCATATTTGTACTTCATATGTGTTAAGTATAAGTAGGTATTGACTTGTGGGTTCAGACAAAATTTAAACACTATTGTGGAACAGTAAGTGAAATTCCACAACTTAACCAATTTGGATCACAGTGTTTTACTTTTTCTTTGTCGATTTTATTTGATCACTTTTTAAGATCAATATTTTGTAATAGCAGTATAGGAAATCCAAATGTCCTAATATGTGAAAAAAGTTAAACTATTTCAGTGACAAACTTAAATTAGTCATGTCTAGAGGTATTAAAATTTGATTTAGTCTGGTACAGTTCTTGGTTTTAGAGTGATTTACATGGAATTGCAGTTTCTAACCTCAGTCTTGTGTGAAAAGCAATGAGCCGGAAAGCAAATCAGAGTAAAATGGTCATGTTGCAATGTATAAGTGATATATTCAGCAATTTTCTTTAAAAGTCTTGAATGCCTTTCGTTTTCACCACCCTGTGTGGCATGGCGGCTGTGGCTGCATGGGTAGAAGGTTTGGGGCATAGGTACAAGGAGCAGCAGCTGTTCCAGTAGGTTACTCTATTAGCACCTTTTGGGAAGAGACTCCACGCTGGCATGGCACTCATCCAGGATGGCTCTCTCTCACCATCAGTTCTGACAGAGAAGGGAAAATGCAGCAGTATTTTTAAGTAGGTGGTAGTGTCTGGAACATGACTTTCACATGCACAAATAACCATCACAAGAATATATTCTGAGTGTACTGGGCTCAGAGCGCACTGGTTTGTTTACATAGTAAGATACTTTCACCCACTATCTTACAAACTAATATGCATGACTGGCAGGATTATGTTTTTTTTTTTAATTTTCCTGATATTATATTTTTGCTTGGTATTACTTAGTCTAGTATTGCAGTCTAAACATTTAGTTTGAGTTGTCAAATATCTCTACTTTATGTAATCTCAGACAGAAATGCTAAGATTGACAATATATTACAATTTCAAAATGTTTATGACAATGTCAGAATCAGTTATCAAGTTGCGGCTCTAACAACAAAATGTTATCATATGAAGATTTTATGTCACGTCAGAGTTTAATTGATGCAAAAATGTTCTCAACAACAGAGGAAAACTGTGATGACCTGAACTTGTCACACTGACTCTCCTCGTCCAAATATGTGCTAAAAATTGACTTAATGTAGTGAGACGAACACAGGAAGAATCTCTCTTGATTACTAGATACTCTCCAAATCTTGCCTGAAGCATTGATGATAAATTTACTACAATTTGAAATGCCTGTTTCTGGATATTTGAAACATAAGCGTGCATTTTCATTAATTTAGAGAAAGCCTAATATAGCTTGTGAGACCTAGTTCTATCTAATTGGTGAGAGGGACACAAGAAGTTACTGTGGAGATTGTTCTGACAGACTGTTTTTTTCTTTCCCGTGGTGTGAACAGTATGGGATGAAATTACATCATTTACTGCAAATGACATTTTAGGAACAACCTCCATCTGGTCTGTGGTGATTTAGTATAAAATCCTTTAACGTCAAAAGAAACAAAAGCTTAAAGAGAACATGTTCTGTTTAAAAATATATATATATATAAAAAAATAATTTTACTATTTGTCCTTTCTTGGATAAACAAACAAAAGAATAAAAGAAAATCCATTTGCAGATGAAAATCTAAAACCAAAGTTGTCTGTATGTTGCATTTTGGGAGACTTGAACTTTTCTTTACGGTCCTGTAAATGCTGCTTTTTAATCAGCAGTCATTTTCAAACCCTTCAGTTTAACAGTTTAGATTTGGTTAGTGTACCCGTCAGTATCCTCAATCGTTCTTTGTTTCCCAGCTGCTAAACCGAAAAAAAATCTAAAACGTTTAATTGGAGCCGCTTGACTTCCAGTTTTGGTTTGCAGTTCTGAAAGAGCTCTACTTGTTCTGCTAGTGTCTTTATATCTTGTGGACATGCACAAAAATGGGATTACCGTTACTGACTTCCTATTTAATATTGTTCTTGAAAAACAAGGATGGAAGCAAAACCTGACTGCACCACATTTTTCATCAAATAGGAGTAGTGTTATGAAGGTAGTCTCAGGGGAGATTCTAAACCCCTTGTTTGCCTTAATTGATATAATGAATGGCATGTGTTTTCAGCCTCCATAGTCTGGTAATTGCCATTTTTAACACACATCAATGGAATATGTGCAGTGGAATGATTGAAGACGTTAATGCTTTTGAGCGGAAATGTAGTTGACTGAAGGATTCACACTATTGTTAATTAGCTAACAGATTTTATGTGGAATCAGTCGAATGTGTAATTCCTTCTTAATCCATATTGTTTTATGTCTTTTTTCGAGGTTTGTGTTTTCTTTATCCTTGTCAATGTTTTTGTCCAACTGAACGGGTTCAGAGGGATTCAGGGATGAATCAATTTGAAAGTATGCATTCCTACTTTTGTAACAGTGGAAAAATTTTAAAAGTTCAGGCCTTGATTTCAATTTTTTAGCATTTAAACAGCATATATCAATTGATAAACCTGAAGGTATCAGTAAAACCAGGCTCACATTAGCAGATACCAACGTTTGACTGATGTATTAATGCATGCCTACAGCTCATAAAGTAAATCTTGACTTCAGTATAGGTTATTAATTAATCCAAGTTAGGATAACTGATTCTTTACTGTACTACGAGACAAGAAGCGCTCTGATAATCAGTCTTCTGCTTGTCCCACAGGCTGGAGGATCAGACGAAAAAGCTTCACAAAGACATGAAGAAAAGCACAGAGGCAGATTTAGGTATGTTCTGTCACTTACTTGGCGTTGCCGCCTGGTGAGCCATTGATCAGCACTTGTTCACCAACATACTTGATGTTACTTGGCATGTTTTTCAGGGCCAGAAAGATGTTTGGGTGCCTGTGTTTTTCTTTTTTTCTTGTGCTGTGTTCGATCTCCAAATGATATGACATGAAACAATTGTGTGTGAGTCTCTACCTTAATCATTTCCTTTTTTAGGCTTTTGTAGCTGTCATAGCAGGTGTGTTTTTTGTTTTTTGACCATGTGATCTATATTCAGTTGGGGATCCTGGTTTACCATCTCTGCCATCATTTATCCATGTATTTGTCTGCCACAAAACTCTTGTTTACTAAAGATTTATTTGCCGATTTGCTGGTTTTGTGTTTTTGTATTTGGGAAGTGGTAGTAGATATGGCCTGTGGTAAGTAGTCACTTGTGGGGGTGGAAGAGCGGGGACGGATGGAGCAGTGAGAGACTTCTTCATTTCCTCTCCTTTGTGCTCTGCAATATGAATGTCTGCATCATCAAAGTGTCATAGCTGTCAGGGCCTCATTATCGTTAATGGATTCCATCTGTTGCACAGGTCCCATCTCCACTAACTGCTACCAAACAAAGAACTGGACCTACTCTGCATGTCAGCACTGCATTTAATACACTTCTCTCTGTATCAAGCCAAATGTGTTTATATGCAGCACTCTAGCGAACGTGCTGACAGTCATCTGGTGAGGGCCAGTAATGTCTTTTTAAGGGATGCTCCTGTACACATGCCAAATTAGGCTAAATAACAGAAGGCAAATAAAATATGTTAACTTCTCTTGCCTCAGGAAATTGTAAAGGACATGAATTTCACCTTCTCCCTCACTGCTAATAACGAGCCCTCAGGTCACCTTTTGATTTTCACGACCCTGTAATTAAAATGTTTGTCAGATCAAGCAATGTATTACTTGTGCAAACTGAGAGAGATGCAGAAACGCTACACCGTGATAATTGATTGGTTGAAAATTGGTCCCAGGGGAGTGTGAAATGACCAATGACTGTTCCAAATCTCTGTAAAGCCCATATTCAGTGCAGCTCCTGTCGTCAGCTTGTGTCTCCTCAGTGCAGCTCATTTGTTTTGACAGTGAAGCCATATACTGATACATGCTCTGTGTCTAAACAAAGTGGCACGAGTGCAGATTAACGGTAATTGATGCTGTCAGTGTAGAAAAATGGCAAAAAATTCTCGTTGCACTGGTGAATATTCAGCGCGGCAGGCAGCCCCACCACCCCCTCAGATTTTTACAATGGGGGCAGCACTGTGCCATTCGAGTTGTGCACTTCCCGACAGGCTCACTTTTGAATACCCTACTTCATATAAAGTGATGAAACGCTTAAAGCTTCAGTTTAATCCACAAAAATTGCGTCCACAATTTCAGAACAATGTAAGAGTCTTACATGGAATTAGATTAAAATGTGTAGATGCAGACATCTTCAGTAACCATTTACAAAATCGGTATTTCTGTTTTCACGAAGTTAACTGTGTTTTAATAGTATTTTCTGCTTTGTGTGTTGCATGCATATTTGCATGGCTGACAGCCATGTCTAAGGCAGCAGTGAAGATTTCCGCAGACCTCTTGAGTAACCCGCTGTGTGAGCAGGATCAGGCCTTCCTGGACTCTATGACTGCTTTAGATACAGCCATGAGAAGGATGGATGCCTTCAACCAAGAAAAGGTAAGACTCTTTCCCACACTTGGCATCTTTATTATATTGCTCTTTTTCTGTTTTGGCTTTTTGACACGGTGATTTTCTTCAAATCGTTTGAAAAAATTCTGTTTCTAACAAGCAAAGTAGGACACTAAACAAGGGTTTGTTTTTTTGTTTTTGTTTTTTTGAAAATGCATGTTTTCATATTTGTCAATATTGTGCTGCCTGTGGACTAAAAACTATCCGTATGTCTTTCCTTCTGCTGTTTTTGAAAAGCATCTGTGGTATGATCCTCTATAAGCTCAAGCTACTGGTTATCAGCTGTGAAAATTGATGCATTTGTGACTCACTGGTGTCTAAAATAACTCATACAATGGATGGGCCTTCTCTGAAGAGGAAAACATGCCTTGCCACAAAATTCACAAGAGTAACTCACAGCTTATGTGCTGAGGTCTGTTGTATTTCTTGCATTACTTCCTAATACATTTGGCTTCAGGTAAAAACTTTTTTTTTTTGCATTGGTAGGTCACCCAATATGTTCTTGATGGATTACAGGAATTTTATTCCTCCCTCGGGGTGGAGTACCTATGATCAGCTTGAACACTGTAAACCTCTCAGAGCCTACTTCTGACAAACCCAACCTGAAATCCTCCCAACACTTGTCCCGTCCTTCATGTACATTTCATATCATATTTTACATATTTTTCTTTCTGCTTAGATATTTGCAGCGCTTGCATTTGGGAAACCATTTCTTTTTTCTTATTATTCTTGTATGTTTTGTCCTAAGGGCCGGCAGCAGACAGACCGGCATGTCTGTCTTTCCAGAACTGTAAGCGGTACAGCGTATTCTTGCTCGCTCTTCCACAGCTGTACTCTGTGAAGATCTCTCTGGCTGTCAGGGCTCTTCATATTATTTGCTGGGCGCCCTTCACTTTTTGATTAGAATCATCGCCACAGGTAGTTATAATGTGAATCATAGTGGCACTGCATGTGTGGATCCTCAAGGCACTACGCTGTGGAGGGTTTGAAAAGAGGAAAAAAATACAGGAGAGAACATAGGAGATCACACTAAGGCATATACCGATTGACTTTTTTCCATCTGTGTTTTCTTGACTCATTGCCCCGCTAGTAGGTGTTCTAGGCTTTTCACATTTGTTGCCTTAAAAATATTCCCCTTTCTTTTCATATTTTGCTGTGAACCAAAATGATTTCATAACCTTTCCCACAACAATGATCCAACAAGGGGGAGAAAATGAATTCCTTTGCAAACGGTGGGTAATGTTGTTATTCCATGGTAAAGCTGTAGTATAAGTATTTCAGGCATAACAGGCCATCTGTCACCTGGAAATATACATATTGAGCATTGAAGAGTTGATTTCATATTTTCTGGGAAACCTCAGGGGCTGGACTCGGTTTCCATAGATAACCAAGCTGTAACCTTCCTCAGTGTATATAAGTGAAGCAATGTCCATGTTCCAGAAATTAAAGTGACGACTGACAAAAGTCCTCACTTTAAATGAGCATACTGTCTTGAGCTGGTAAATAAATGTCATCCTAATGTTCAGTGTTTGTATATGAGATTAAGTGTCGCTGGTCTTGTCTCCTGGCTTTACTTGTTAGGATATACTTCCGTGCTACTCAGGCAAACTCAGTATTATTGTTTTGAGAATAAAACATACTAAAAGCATAAGACAGCATCCAAGCAGATATTCTGCAGCTGTCATTTATTTTCCTTTCCTTTCCTTGATTCTTCAGCTTTTAAGTCTTTCAGACTTGCTTTGCTCACGGCTCATCAAATTTTACAGGAGCCATTTTGAGTGACTAGACAAAGTAAAATGTAGGTTGGACTGAGCGTGTGGGTTTGTGACCCAGGGTGCATATGTTCCAGGACTTGGCTTGGTTGAGTGTTCAGGAGAGCACTCCTGCTGTCAGGATGAAGTACTTTTGCATTCTTTAGATTTTTTTTCAATATCAAATTTGAATTTTTTTCCCCCCATTTTCACTCAGTTTATTTTTTCATTCTGAAGGGGGGAAAAACCTACGACACACACTTGAGTGTAAATGAATAAGAGACAGCCATTCTTCCTTTTAATCTGTTTTTTTTTAAAGAAGTCACTTGTAGTTAATGCCTTTATAATGTATAGTATTGTTCACTGTCTGTGTAGCCTTCCTATTTGTCTCTGTGACTGTCACTTGTTTGGAAAAGATTGATCCACTTACTTAGATCCAGACATTTTTTCACTTGTAAAGGACAACAGTCACCAGCTGGATAGATTTTTCTTTGTGTTTGTTTGGTTGTTTTTTTTAAACACACTTTTATTCAGAGTGGCTTTTGACAGCTAGGTCACACCTGATAGTCTCTCCACTGCTCTCAGTCCTTCTAAATAAAATCCTTGCCTTAACACAATGTTCACTTCCAGCTTTGGGCTGAGCTGTGTGGCTTCCTTTGTAGAGTGGCTACAAGTGAGCTAGAGGCAAAATAGTGATTGTGAGTACTTTCTGGTCAGTCTGTTATGTGCATCACCTCTAGGTTTTGCTAGGTGTTTAAAAATCCAGCACAGCACTAGAACACCACTCTTAACTTCTTCCTTTAAGCTGGCTGTTGATTCTGACGGCAACAGCAGCAAAACCTTATTGCTCCAGCAAAACAGACACAAAAGCATCCACCCTTTGCTCTTCTCCGTGTTGAGACGAGATGTTCTGCCGCAGGGCCCACAAGTGAGAGAGCCAGCAGATAAAACGTGCAGCGATAATGAAGGCAGCAGTGGCCCAGGTCTGTGTGTTTATTTCTGGGGCTGAGGAGGGCGCACAGCCCCGCCGGCACACTGCTGCCGAAGCTGAGCCCCAGTGTAGATGGCGGCAGCACAGTAGAGGATGCTCCGTTTGGAGGGATATTGATTTCCTCTGCGATCTGTGTGTATTTTTGGGAGGCCTGTGTGCCGGGATGGCCTCTGCTCCGTGACTCACTGATGGAGACTGCTGCTAGAGCGCCGGCCTCAGGCTCTGCGGGGCCTCCAAGGAATAGCTCTGCCCCCCCTCTCTGTGGGAAGGGGCAGAGGGTAGAGGGCACCAGCATGCTTAAGCAAATCTGCCGCTGTTCTTCTCCCTCCTCGCTGCATGCTCTCACCTTAGAAGCAGCGGCACCGCTCGAGCTGGGGAGGGGGAGATGGTGTGAATATGTAAAACAAAGACAATGTGAATTCCCATGTACTTATTTGTTATTGGTTCTGTGTTTTCCCTCAAACCACAATCAACCATTTTGTACTTGGAAATCTGCCTGTGTGAAGCAGCGAGTGTTGCTGTATGTTCTCGTAGATGGTCAGGGCATTTTTACAAAGCACAGCTGCGATCTTGCTTCCTTGTTGTTGTGTGATTGACTGTCCTTCCAATAGCAAGTGAGCATATGATTAGTGGAGCTGCTCACTGTTCTCATGCAGCTGTCACTTCACATCTCCCTGCTTTAAATTCTCCTTCTCTGTTCCAAGCGTGTTCTCTCCACTTGACTCGATTGCCTGGTTAACTTAGCCGTGTTACGCTTGCAGACCTAGTAGCAGCAGTCATTTTGAATCTGCAATGTAAATGACTCTAGAAACTTTATTAATTGTGCTCCAACTTCTCTCGACGAGACTTGGTTCTGAGGCTGGAGGCCTCGAGATGAGATGTTCGTTTACTTCCATTTAACACCCCCC
>NW_024582423.1:750920-774753 GCF_018398535.1 Haplochromis burtoni
CCCTCTTCCCCTCCTTCCTTCCCCTGTCGGTTCTGCCAAACAGAAGGAGAATGCAGGAAAATATAAACTGTTATTGTTAAAATGTTTGTTTGTAAAGAACTTTCATCTTGTATGGCAGCCCACCCTCCACAGGAAATCATTTGGGCTTTGCTTTCATGTCCGTCCCCTGACAGTTCCATTCTTTTGTATCGCAAGCTCAATGAATATTCAGGGGTTTCTCCTCGGGGCTTGTGTACAATAAAAGAGTCAACGTCATGAAAGTTTCTTTGCAAGCCCCCCCCTTCCCATTTTTTCATATGTGCTCTGTTTGAAATATACACAATTGTTGGTGTTTGTGCTGCGACGTTACATTGCAGCTAATGAGCAAGAGATGTAGAAGCTATTTGGTTCCGACTTCACTTCTGATGTAACTCAATTTGACAGTGAATAACAATTTGTAATGTCTCTTCATTTGTTAGAAAGGTGAGCAGTGCTTGTGTTAACAGCTTTTTATTTTATTTACTTTTACAGGTGAACCAGATCCAGAAGACTGTTGTCGACCCTCTGAAAAAGTAAGTGTCAGTTTCTTGTGCTGCTTCTGTGTTAAATGTCCAGCTTTAAATCTGAATCTGCAACAGGCCGCGGTCAAATAGTTTTCGTCTGCAATATTTGCATTTTTAGGAGAGCCAGATCGTGAACTTTTCGTGTGAAGTATGGTAAAAGCGATTTAGCTCAGTTGTGTCTTAAATTCCATATGTGACTGTGGAGCGATCAAAACCCAGTGCCCCGTGTCGTTTTTACTATTTAACCTTGCTCTGCATATCTCACTAACTGAGTGGAAAGAATAGCTGCAGTGCAGGACCTCAGGAAGGCCTCCAGTGTAGTAATACGCATTATAAAAATGAACTGGGAGTTAACAGGGCTGCTGTGCTGGTAGTGTCTGGAAGAAAGTTTATTTGGTCTTCGTTCCTAATACTCGCCCCCATTTGAGGAGGCAGTGAATGCTATTCCATTCCTTAAGCCTCACTTTGCACACACACGCACACACGCGCAAAGCAGAGGTACTGAAGGGAGTGGCTGGACAATCCCACCCGTCTTCCGGAGCGCTTGTTAAGGTTTTCTTCCTCCTCCTGGCTCCTCCCAGGAGATTAAATACTGTGAAAGAGAGCATGTGCATACTGCTTGTATAGATTTCTATAAATTTGTGTTCAACTTTCTCCCCTCGTGAGACACTCGTTTTGTAAAGTAACTAATGTGAAGAGAATACTCCATCAAAATATGGATAGGTCAGGTCAGCGTGTGTGTGTGTGTGTGTGTGTGTGTGTGAGCGCGCGTGTGTCAACCCCTCTCTTCCTCGTGCGCTCTGGTGGCGGAGCAATGACAGGATGGAATGGTTCTAATTTCCTCTTCCTGGTGGGCGGCAGGCGGACGTGTGGGCAGGCTCAGTATATGGCAAAGGGCCCAGCTTCCTGGGCCCAGAGCTGCGGATTGGTTCAGGAGGAGAAATGTCTCAGGACAGTGCACGCTCTCACACAAACATACACACGTACACAAACACCAGCTCCGATTTTAGAGGGGGCGCTGTCTCACAAAGATGGTATTTAAGATCATAAAGTTAGGCATTTACATGAGTCTAAAACAGAACAGAGGAAGTGAGTTCATAAACAAATTTTAATGCCAAACTAAACTGACCTTTCTGTTTACTTTTTCCTTCTTAAAAACGCAACGCTATTACTTATTAGTTTATCAAAGTGTTGTCTATAGAAAACCAAGACGCACAAGCTGCTATACTTTAAAGCTTCCATTAAGATTCCATTAGTCCTCTCACTAATGAATATTTGTAACTGTTTTTCTTGTCTCAAAATACTCTTCTGGTGAACTTGTGTCATTGTAAAGACAATTAGAGAAGAGTTGAAAAGGAGAACGTTATGTTAATGGAAGACTTTCAATGGATTGTATGTGTGTGTGTGTCAGCTACATGATTGTGTCCATGTGATTGCTATTTCAAATTTTGGCATCCATTCTTAATGCTTAGTGTGGTAAAACGCACAATAAACAAACGAAAAAGCAGCCCCCCTCTACTCTGCCCCCATCCTGCGTTCAGTGTCTCCTCTCTCTCAGGCCCAGACGTGCGTTTCATCCACTCTGCGGGGTCACTGAATGACATCACTATGTTTATGCGAGGGGAGGGGAGTGCGTGGGCATTGAGGCATGTGTGTTATCTGGGCCTTGTAACCTAGCCCTTTTTGCTCCGTTGCTCTTTTGGGTGAAATAGAAGTCAAGCCTGTTTTGAGACCTCTGCCCTGGGTTGAGCCAGGACTGGACAAACCACCTTCATCCCTCTCAATCAGAGGAACACGCTGCCCTCAGAGCAGGTTGTGGGGTTTGGAGCCAATGGGAGTTGTTGACCTTAGCTCTGGGGCTGATGCAGGCTTTTTATTTTTATTTTTATTTTTTGAGAGGGGGATTGTTTTTTTGTAAAAAGGATGTTTGTTTTTTTACCATCTTATTTGGTGTATCGCGCACTGAGGCTGCGTGAGTTATGTGGGCTTTAAAGCACTAGGCAAGTCACAGCAGATCACACTCTTTCTTTGCACGCTTTTTTTTTTTTTTTTTGTTGGAGACTAAGGAGATGTTGCTAGCATTTACGTCACAGACATTCCCATGGTCTACTGCTTTTAAACCATTTATGCAACAGGTGGTAGTTATTTCACTTTCACACCAAGCATATTTTAAATGAAGGTGCCACGTGATGTGACCCTAATTTTTCTTCTGAGACCATGACGAACAAAGGTGGTAATTTACACATAAACAGGTCCCTTTCCCATATTTTTAGTGGTGTGTTTTAAACTGATTTTTTTTTTCTTTTTTTCAGTAGTGAGTTATGTGATGGTCATAGTCAAAAGTGACGGCCAGCCTGCTAGACTGAGGGTGTCTAGACCAGACTTGGGCTTGGCTGCTGGGTCAGGCTGGCCTGTATGTGGATTGGCCTCGGCTCATAAACACACTCTCTGCTCCAGATGCTATTTCCATCCAGTCCTTTTTTTTTTTTAACCACACCCTGACCTGTCACGTGGACAGTGGTGTATCCTTGGCCCCTTTGCAGCCCTCAACCATCTTAAGAAATCACCCAGACTAGGCTCACCGCAGGTACAGACCTCGCAGGCTGACCGGTAGTTATCCAACCAAGGCCAGGATATCGAGGGAAACATCCAGGGCCTGGACATTTCTTTTCTTTAAAAAAACCAAAAACTGTTATTACAGTGTATGCATAAGCACATTCAGGTTCTCATGTGGGGGAGGGTAGTGTACCGTTGAGTCACAGTAACCGAATGTAACACTGAAACTTCAGCGTTCAGTGTGGAAGTGACACTAATGGGTTAACAAGTAGTTGGCTTTGTGTCTAGCTCTTTTTCTCCTCCTCCAGCACAAGGATAGCATTGGCCCTGAAGTCTCCCTGTGCTCAAACATAGTAGTTGCAGACAGCGTTGTCCCCTTTTAGCACGCAAACAGCAGGCCACCGTGGTGTGTCATGAGGAAATTGCACCATGCTGTCAGGTGAACTAGAATCCAGCCTTTGTGTTGTCTGAAAGCTGGTTTGCTGCTGTGTTGTCATCAGCCCGTAGGACTGCATTGGAAAGCAGTCATGCCTGGAGGGCAGTTGCATAATCCCTTGGCACTTCAAATATGCGTACACTGGAGCAGATAGTAGATTTGAGGATCGGCATCCACCCCTGCCGTAAACTGGGCCAGAGTGGTATTTTATAAATAGCGGTGGAGTGTGGGCTGCTGGGTTGGGCTGAGCTCGTTGATGTCACTGAAACACTACAAGACCACTCCTTGCTTAACTTCCTGTCGGAAACAATCTCTGCTTGTCTGACATGGAGTTCGCACCACTCCCCCATCTGGCCTGTAGTAAGGTGCACGTTGGGCAAACGCAGTTGTAATCCAGGATTTCATAACAAACTCTCGGGTTCTCTCATCCGCCACACAGAACAGGGCAAGGGTTGGCATGGAGAGGAACGTAAATCATGAAGCCCACACATTTTGTGGCTAATAACACTATGGGCCGAGGCGCACACAATAAAGTATTGTAGTAGTGTGCCTACACACTTGATAAATTGCTTTAAATGAGTCATTCAGAAAAGGCTATATCTAATTCTTTATTACGATTGTTTTTATTGCTGACTCACATCTGGTATGCACCTGCGTGACTAATCTTGTGGCCTGTTTTTGAAAAACAAAGTCAGTGCTTTGTGTTTACATTTTAGAAAGTTGAAAAATGTACCATTTCTTATTCAGGCGTTCAATATTTTGGTTAAAGCTATACCATTTGTTATAAATCATTAGCCAGATCTAACCTGAGTTTAAAGAAATAATGTTAATGTTACAGTCTAACTTTCAGACATGTTAACTTGAAAATTTCTATAGTTTTATTATTAGGTTAGACATGTTCTGTATACAGTTTTCCCGTTCCCTATTAAAAACAGACACAAAACCAGTGCAACAAGTCCCAGGATGAAGCTCCGATTCCTGTTGCTAAGTTACAGATGAATGTTTTCCTATTTTTAGTGCTGAAGACTTGGATTCTTTTTGCAAGAATATATTTTCATTTGGAATATGATAATTGTCACAAAATGAATTGTTTCATGCCATTCTGAACTACAGTAATTAGATAATAGATTAGAGGAAGCTTAATGCAGAGCTGTCCTCTGGGGTTTGAGAGTACCGCTACAATAAGATGTTGAGGAGCGGGATTTTATTAAATCATAATGACTTTTATTAAGATACGATGCAATGCACAGTGCATGTCTACAAATTACATGGAGACGGGAAAGTTGTTTCAGTATTTTTAGTAACTTCACTTTCTCTCAGGGAAAAAAAGAGGAAAGTTTGATATGTATGTCTGGGATCTTTTTTTCTTTCGTTGCATGCATTCACACGGTGCGCATGCATGTTGTGTTCAGTAACCTGGTTTTCTGTGTGCTGGTGTTTTTCCAGGTACAGTAGTGTCTTCCCCAGCCTTAACATGGCAGTGAAACGTAGGGAACAGACGCTGCAGGACTACAAGCGGTTGCAAGCCAAAGTGGAGAAATACGAAGAGAAAGAAAAAACGGGGCCCGTGATGGTCAAACTGCATCAGGTAGCGTCAGTTTTAAAGCTCGCGTCGGCGCACGTGTCGATCCACTCGAGCTCTCCCTCCAACTGCACAGGAGCAGAGTTCACTTACTCTTACATGCTGTCCGTATTGTGAATAGAGCACAATAGGTGGAAAAAGACACAAATGCTGACTGGATATGAACAAAAATAGTTGAGCACATGCATACTGTACATGTGCGCTCCTTCACCCACGCAAGCTACCAGGCTCTCAAGTAGTGCCTTTTCAAAAAGGCACTGCTGCACATCTACAGGCACGTAATTGAGAATTGTAGACACACACATACACATATATACACACACACGCACACACCATGAGGCCACTACAGAAGCACACATTCACAGATAGTGCTGCAGTGTTGCCTATGCTATTGCTTCTAACACATCCTCACATGGTGAGCCACCCACACACATTGAGAAAAGCACTGTCAGGGGAACAAAGCCTTGAAGAGGCCCCTACATCCATGCCCTCTGAGTCCCTGTGCACTTAAAGAAATGATCCTGACAAAACACTTGCACGCCATTTCAGTTACAGCTGGCATGTGTAAATAAAACTAAAGTGAAGAGAGCATATCATAATGCAGCTGAAAGACAATATGTTTCAGTTTGAATATAGCAACTCCCCCTTCCCCTTAATAAAAATTCTCACCCTCTCACACTTATTCATTGTGCATTCCATAACTCCATGCCTACAGTAGACTACCCACTAATACATTCACACACAGATCAGTGGTGCTGGAGTCCACTCACAGCCAAGTCTGCCCACATTACCCACTCCTCCTCACTTTGGTCGTGATTACAGCCTTTTTTTTGCACTGCTTCTCCGTGGGAATTAAGCAAATATCTTTCAGAACAATAAGAGAAGAAGACAAATGATGGCTCAAGAAGTGAATTCACTTCAGACTAACTTGTTTCGCTTTGTAGGTATTAATCTGTAGCTCCTTAAGCTTATTTTAGCGAACGAATCCTTAATGTGTAGTGTGTATTGCATCGCAGTGAAATGAAAGAATGTAACTCAAAGTCAGAACTGAACCCTCAGTGACCAGTTCTTTTGTTTTGCTCTGTCTCTCCGACATCACAGGCAAAAGAGGAACTCCGACCGGTCAAAGATGACTTCGAGGCCAAGAACAAGCAGCTCCTGGACGAGATGCCCAAGTTCTACCAAAGCCGCATCGACTACTTCCAGCCCAGCTTCGAGGCTCTCATCCGGGCACAGGTTAGTGACCTCCATCACCTTTAAGTGCACACCCAACGAACCTCTCACAGCTGCAGACAACCACCCTCCCTCCCACCCACCCACTGCTCCACTCTCTGAGCGTCGGTTAAACAGTGCATAAAATATCTGATGAAGGGTGTGTATAACCTAGGCAGTCTGTCTCCCTCAACGTTGCTCTAATGTGATTAACCCTCAGCGACGGCCCACGCTGCTGTGTTTAGCTGAGGAAGGCCTCATCTGTCTGGCTCCACTGCAGCCCTGCAAGCCTTCCTCTAACCTGAAGCTTCTCTTAAAGCAGCTGGGTGTCTCAAGTTAGCGCCACTATGTCCCCCTCACTAACCCCAGACCTGCCTGGCCATGTCATTTCCTCCTTGGGACAGCCACTGGCACAATCCTAATAAGTAAACTAGATTATCCCAGACCTAATGACAATTATGGAGTTCTGTGATGCACTTTGAACTTAGCAAATTAGCAGACATATAATATTTCCCCACATCTTTTATCTTGAAGTATTAAATAAATCTTACCTGTTTTTGTCCGGTGCAAGAGGTCCCATTAGGCACGCTAGCCATGTCATTCTTGCAGCTTTATATTTATTCATATAATTCACACACATGAATGAACATTTTCACATTTGCACAGCCATGTGTGGGTGGTCAGCGGACCTCGTCCCCAGTGCTTGTTGCATGTGCTTGATTTGGTCCTCCACACCCTTTTCTCCCAACCGCTTGTTGCTGCTCAGCGTCCAGCAGCAGAAAGAAAAAGAATAAAGGGAGTCTTTGTTGTGCGGCTTCAGTTTCACTATAACAAGTCCTGTCCAGCAACTGTCAGAGGGAGACACCACCTGACCTGTCAGTTTCTACAGATGATGATGAAGTGAGGCATTGTCTTCATTTATTCATCTTTTTTTTTTTTTTTAGTTGCTTCTCTTACAGTGGATGCTGTGTTTACTGAATCGAATCCAACTTAAATTATTCATTTTGTTGTCAAAGGTCAAAGTGTGACCTCTCCATGTAAATATTAAGCAGCTGGGAGTATGGTATGTTAAAATGGCTCTGTTTTACCCCAAGCTGCTTCTTTTTTTTCTTTTTTTTTTTGGGTAGGTGGTCAGCTGCGTGAGCCGGCGTTTACTCCTCGTGGTGACTTGACTAATTGTAATGGTAGTCTTTGCTACAGAGGGCGCCTAGACACTGATCTGGTGTACATTATCATCACAGTTCATATGGACATTTCCGATGGCCCTTTCAACAAGCCACTTTTGGGAAAAAAAACATATCCGCTTTACCCCCACAAGCAGCAGTAACCCAATACTTATAGCCCACTCATGTGGTTTAGGTGGCACATATTGGTATAAACATGCAAAGGTCTTTCAGGCGGAGCACTTAAAAAGGCTTGTATAAGGTGGTTTAGAAGCAGTGTCTGGTCTGCTTATGGCAAAATTCTCGTTCTGTTGTGACCCTTTTAGTGAAACAGTAAACTTTTCCCACGGGTCTCTCAGTTGGTTTTGTTGCAAGGGAACACGTGCAATTTTAGAGAAGTCGGTGTCGTCCCCCCCCTTAAGGAGCATGGCATCGTATGCATCGCTGCATGAATAAATATTGAGATGTGTGTGTGTGGGTTTCTAGGGGTTGTATTTCCCAGTACTTTCATTCTCTGCCCACTCTTCTGGAGTCTTGTAATGTGATTAAAGTCTATTAATCATCAAAGCAACTCTCTAGGGAGCCTGACTCATGAACTAAGGGGAAGAAGCAGGGGTGGGAAGTGTCAAGAAAGCTTTCAGTGAACACTCTCTATCTCTTGTTCAGATTGGGAGAGAAAAGCAGGGTCACTACCCACTGAAGTGCTGGGTTTTGGGGCTTTGTCAGAGTTGTTTGATATCTGTGGGCTCCCCATTCTCCTCTCAAGTCACTTCTCATTAGCAGGGTTGAAGTAGTATGAGAACAGCAGCTTCAGACTTGTAAGTAGAAACACGATTAGACTGTATTTGCTGTTCAGATTTTGGATTCTGGTGTTTCCTGAGAGGTCTGTGGATCGACCTGTTCCCATTTTCATCAGAGGACAGATATTCTTTTCCCCTGCCATCACAGACTTACGTTTTTATTTTTCCTTCTCTACCCACCAGGTGGTCTATTTCACCGAAATGTACAAGATTTTCAGCGAGTTAACAGACCAGATCGACCAGGCAGGGTTGACTGATGAGCAGAGGGAGAGGGAGACAGAGGCCAAGCTCACCGAGTTGCGTGCTCTGTCCATTGTCGCCGACGACTGAGTGAGGAAAATACAAAAACGGGCTCTTTTCATGCCTCTCTGAATGGATTGCACTCTCTTCAAGCTCCTCCAGAGTTCAAACGGACAGCAGTGACCTAAACCTGATTATCCATTTGTTTCCTTGCGGCCTCATCCCCACCCCCAATTGCTCTTGCACTACACCCTAATCTTTCATCATCTCAGCAACTCAAAGCAGCTGAATGCCACATTAACTAAGCCATCAGCCAAGTGCAACATTATAAGCCAATATGTTGTCGTTTATTTTTATTTTCTTTTAGTAAAGGAATCAGACAGATCTTGTCAGAACTAATTAACAAGGTTACGCTTCATGGTTTCAGAGGTATCTATAACCATTTGTTTCTAATGTGTAAAGTGAGCAAGGAAATGTTTCTATTAGTCACATCTGCCTTGTTGGCAGCAGCGTGTGAAATATAGTTTTATTATCCAACTTTGAAATTACACTGGAAGGTGTTATGTAATGTAGTGTAGGTTTAAAAAAAATCTCAATTTTGGTCTTTTCTGGTAATCTGAGTTTAGCTCTGTGCCATTCTGTGTGAGGGCTTTTTATTGGGGTTCATCAGAACACATTAGCTCACCTGTGATAACATGTCTGACTTTGGATATAACATAAAAAAAAATTTAAAAAACGGTGTAACACGGAGTGGTGTTGAAAGGTCGACTACTCAGGCTTCAGACATATCCAGGTTTGTTTTCTTTTTAAACCCCACAAGTAAGAAAGAAAAAAAATCAAAGGCTGGTGCGCCCTCTAGTGGAAATAAAGTGACCCATATTTTCCTTTTGTTCACACCATCCATCCTTTGTTCTATTGTTGGTTAGAGTGTGTGTTAGCAAAGAATCTCACACATTGTTGGCAGCCTTAAAAAAGTATTTTTCTCTGTATCCTCTACATCAGGGTTGGAAGACAAATGTTTTATAGTCTTATTTTTGGACCAAATCATGCTCTCATCACATGCCTTTGTTTCCACTTTCCATCAGGTAGAGCCTTGGCATGATAACTACACTACATAGTAATGTAAACACACACTGAATGTTACTCATTAGTGAATTTGAAGTTACAAGTATGTTGACTATTTATTTTTTTTGTGGCTTTTTATTGTGTCATTACTGAAGGAAATGCTTAGCCGGTTGCTCGTCTTTGTGTTCTGCAATGCAGACTGTCTGATTACACGCCAATAACTGGATGAATGAAGGTGCTTTTCTAAGTTTAAGTTATAGTCATGGTTGATTTTTTTTTTTTTTTTTTTTTTAAATATACCAAAATGAATACTTTGTGATCAGATTGGGTTTTATGTAAGTTTTTAAATAACGTCAGATGATATTTTCTGCTTCATTATTATCATCATGCAATAAACTAAATGCAAGAAAAGCAACCAGTGACTATTTTGCTGTTGTCTTGAGTTGATTTGTGGGCGTGTGCTTCTGCACATGCCTGAGTTTTTATGAACTGAATGATGCAAACACGTCAATTACTAATCTTTATTTACTGGCATTAGTAAATTCCTGTTTACAAATCATTTTTCCCCCCCATTCACCGCTCATTCATATTAATTGTTTAACTTGAGGTGAAGTCAGTGGTTTGAAGTAGTCACTAAGATGAAACATATTCATCAGAAGCTTATTTGACAGTGATGCAAAGACCCAACAACCATAAAATACGAACCTACAGTTAATGCAACGTCTAGGAGGAACAATGCCATAAGTGCACATAAAGAGTCCCTTTCAAAATCTTTGCTTGGGAAAGCAACAGTGCAGTGTAAATAAAAGGATCAAAGTTAATATCAGTTCTTCCTAATATCGTCCGTGCTTCTCCTCTATGCAACTAAACAATGATAATGTCCATGTAAAATCTCATTAGTGACAATGACTGGAAGGCAAATATGGATCCACTCACTTAATTTCCTTGTTTGGAATTAAGAGTGAGATGTGGTCACAGGTGGATGACAAATTTCTGGAAAACAAAATAATATTCCAGATATAACGAAATGTAGGGTTTGAGATGAGGCACTGCAGGATATTCACTCCTAGGTCCCGTTTTTGTTCCTTTATTGGACACCCCTGACCCACAGGTCTGCGAGTTACTGAGTCGAGTTAGTATGCCTTCTTGCTGTACATGCTTGAAATCTGTTCCTGAAAGTGTCTGCGGATGTCTGCGCGCCTGCTTTTCAGGGTGGGCGTGAGAAGGCCGTTGGCGACACTAAACATCTCTGGATGCAGGTAAAGGTCCTTCACCTGAGACAGAAAGGTGAAGCATCGAAATCAGTTAAGTTCAGCCACTTTGTAACTTGTGCGTTTGAACCTCGATGAGTTTGCTCACTTGTTCAAACGAATTCAGCCGTGCTTCCCTCCCCACGGCGTTCATGTCCTCTAAAACTGCCTTCTTAACATCCTGTTGAAGACAGAACCAGTTTCCATTTAATCCTGCTGTGAGGACTTTAATCAGATGAAAGTTATATTCTAGAATTAGGTATTAGGCCTACAGGATTTTGGCACAGCTCCTCGTAGGACCCCACAAATCCCCGATCCTTGGCCCAGTCAACAAACACCTCTGGGTCAGGGACAACTATCCCTATTAAATAAGACTGATAAGAAATGCAAGACAAAATTAAACATCGAACCGTGCCTCTGAGAACACTTCGCTTTGGATAAGAAAGCTAAAATGTGCCGTACCTGTAAACTGTCTCCATGCACAAACACCTGGAGTACAGGGACACAACGCATGTAGACGTTTTCTATCTTCTCCGGAGCGATGTATTCTCCTTGTGCCAGCTTGAAGATGTGCTTTTTTCTATCAATGATGCGCAGGGTCCCATTCTGACAAAAACAAGTGTGGTAACACAAACTCACTTGACTCATACAGGCTAGTTAGTGTGTCTAATCTTACTGGAAGCCACTGGCCCACGTCCCCGCTGTGCAGCCAGCCGTCGCTGTCCAGGGCTTCAGCCGTCTTCTCTGGATCCCTCAGGTAGCCTCTGAACACGCTGGGGCCGCGAATACAAATCTTAACGGGACAAAGCATTGAGAAGTCACCACACAGCATCCGCTGATAGGTAAAAGTGTGTTCATATCTTTGCGTGGCTGACCTCTCCCGCTCCGTTCTTGGCATAGTAATTCATCTCTGGGATGTCCACCACCTTCACCATGGCGCAGGGCAAAGGAGCACCAACATGACCTGACACAAACATACGCCTGCTGTTAACAGGAGAAACCACAACAGCATCCATCCTGAGCACCTGACAGTAGAAGAGCGTTTCCTACCTGTGCTACAGTCCCCTGGCATAGAGAACGTGCAGCCCGCTGTGCACTCAGTCTGTCCGTAACCCTCAAATATCAGACACCCCAGAGTGGCTCTGAGGAAGGACAGCACTGCTGGGGAGATCGGTGCCGAAGCGGTCAATGCAAACCTCAGATTACCCCCTAAACTCTCCTGAAAAAAAAAAAAATAAGAGTTCCTACGGTGAAGCATTTATGCAAAACAGTTCAAACACAATCATATTGTGGATGTGAGCTCATTCCCATTTTAAATCATATTCAACCTTGGTCATATTTTCCCATCTGTATTGATCACACCAAGCCAAAATCTTTCAGTCCTTGTTTGCCTGCACGCGTGCTTCTCCAATACACTCCCACAGGGCCAATATGCTCCGGGTGATTTTGGCACCGATTGCTGGAATAGTTGTGCCTCTCTTGTAAAGTTTGGATACAAATTTGTTGATTATTTGCAGGGCTGCTTGTCTACATGTACCACCGTGTTAAGTGCTACAAAACACAGACGAGGACAACTGCAAAGTCAGGGATTTTCAGAAAATATGGCACTTAATAGTGAAGTTTAGAGAAGAAAAGATGTTCTGTGGGCTGATTTCAGAGGAGGCCACTGCAGAGCCAAGCATATGGATCAGTAACCTACATATGAATGTAAACAGCAGCAACAGGCTGAGAAAGTATATGATCCACACTGTCAGCCACTGACCTGGATCTTGTTGAACACCAGTTTGTCCCACAGGCTGTTGTTACGTACAACCCCGCTGCTGAGCTCCGCCTGCTTTCTTTTCACAGCGTAGTTGAGCAGAGCTCTTCGAAACGGTGAGGTCACCGAACCCAGGATCTATGTAAAAAATTGGCAAGAATGTACAAAAAAAACAGAAACACACCCAGGATTATGGCCGCCTTCTTAATACAAGGTTAAAAATATTGGATTGGCTATTTTTAGATAAGTCAGCAGAAGTCCTGTTCGGAGCGTTTTCCCCTTGTTACTTATGCAAAGTGCTCAGTCTTAGTATTTCTGTCGTAGGGCCTTTGCCTTAAACTAAAAAGGGCTTTGACGTGACATCTATTGTGCTATATAAATAAAACAGAACTAAGGTGAATTCTCTGCGCAAATTTGAGGTATGTGCTGACATCACTGAGCACGCAAGTGTTGTGGGTTTAACGGGACTTCTAACCACACCAAGGAGCGATCTAAAAAAAAAAAAAAAAAGAGCAAGTCACACTGGAGGACGTGCACGAGAACGTTACCTTAAAAGGAAGATCAATCTAGATTTAAATCAGTCTATTTTATGGGGTTTTTTTGCTTTTCAGTTTTATTGCAATACAACAGTGGAGAGAGGACAGTGGGAAGGCAGGCAGAAAATAGCCTCATGACGGATTAAACCCAGGCCCATGCAATGGCCTTACGGCACACGGGCTGCCTGCTGATGCCAGTGAGCTATACTGGTGCATGATTTTTACTAACGGGTGGATCTGCTGCACTTTGCACCTTGTAAAAGAAAATGAGGAGCGGGTAATGCGTTTGCTGACCTTGTCATAGATGCGATTGAGTAAACGAGGCACGACGGGAAAGAAGGTAGGCTTCAGAGTTTTAATGTCATCCATAAGAAGAGAAATGTCCCCCTGGTAAAATCCTACTCGGGCCCCGTAGCAGAACATAGAGACCTGCAATAGAAACTGATTTAATTTAGGGTTCATGCACAAAAAAGTAGGAAAGAAAGACAGAAAAGCATGTGAGAAGAGGATCAACTACCTGAATCATTCTCTCAAACATGTGGGCAAGCGGCAGGTAAGAGATCGACACGTCGTCTTGCTGGATCTCAAACGAGCCCTGAGAGAAAAACGAGAAATGAAATGAGCAAAAACAGCACAGGGGACAGATTAGGTTGAGGCAGCGGCATACGGCGAAGCCTCGCAGGCAATCAAACATGTTGTATGGCAGAATCTTTATACAGGGGCAATTAGTTAAAGTACCTCGCAGCGACAGGAGCAATCAAACACCCAATTAATCATACCATTAGACACAGCGGGGAGGGGGACAGTTTGGAGACATGCAGACACAAGCAAATGGGAAGCGACGGTAGCTGTGAGGCTGTTCTCAATTAGACAACGAGGTGGAAGTGTAGACAGACCTCCAGGATCTTAATGACAGAGGAAGTGTTGGAGGCGATGTTGCCGTGGGTGATCATGGCTCCCTTGGGCTTCCCTGGGTAAATAAACAAAACATTATTGCAGTGCCCCTGCGCAGCAAAGGAAACTGCAGCGGTGCCATAAAGAGTGGTTGTTAGTGGGCACTGAAGGGCATTTCTCTAATGATGTGAGTGAAGGATAATTACGGAGAGGCTTATGAGATCAGACGGTACCTGTGGTTCCACTGGTGAAGCAAACCACGGCCAGATCCTGAGGCTGGGGCGGCTACAGAGGGCAGCAATAAAATATGAGAACATGACAACGGACTTCCTCCGCTCTTAATTTAAGCCCTGCTTATGAGTGAGTGTTAATGATATCCTATTGGACAGGAGCGACGACAGAGCTGTCATGCCAGTGTTTAGGAAGGGGGAGATCAGCCTTTTACGTGAGCAGCTCTGAGAGATGACAAACTCACCACAGGATCTTTGAGGTTCCTCCTACCGATGTCCTAAGATGTGGACAAAGAGGAGTTGCTCGTATCAATTTGCACATCAGCAACGATGAGTCGATTAAAAGGGGCTACATTTAAATGGCTACGCCCCCCCACCCCAACTCACCATGAGCTGCTCCAGCTTTAAAACCTCCACCTCACAGCTCTTCGCCCTCTCCACAAAGGCCTGGCTGAAGTCGTTAAAGAGAACGAGGCAGGACAGCTTCGGAGTCGCGCCGTTCTCCTTGTTCTCTAGCAGAGATGCCGCCTTCTCCTCCCGGTCACAGATCACCACAGAGATCTCCGCTAAAAAAGCACCGAGCACACACTTACACAGAAAGTTTGTGAAGAAATGTTCTCATCAAAGTGTGAAATCTGTGGGGTTTTTCCACTCTGCTCTTCTGCCCGTCTCAAAAGGACTACCGAACACAGTCTCACTTTGAACTAATGAAGCCAGGATGATCGCATTTTTCACATTCAACTATTTCTCCTGTCAGAACAAATCAAACCTCTTTGAACTCGCACGCATATACTGCTGCTCAGGAACAGCTAAAACTGAGCAGGCGGGTTTACTTTTACTTCAAGTGATCAGGTGTAGCCTAGCTTTGTTTAAACTTTATACACACTCAGCCACTTTATAAGGTACACCTGCTCATTTACACAAGCATCTATGGCAGCAGCTCAGTGTTTGTAGCCACGTAGACATTAAGGACTTTGCAGCATGGATGCTGGTGCCAGATGGGCTGGTCTGAGTGTTGACCTGCTGGGGTTTTCCCACACAAACATCTCTAAGGTTTACAGAAAATGGTCTGGAAAAGTGGAAAATATCCAGCGAGCAGTGGTTTTCTGGGTGAAAATGTTGATGTGAGAGGCAAGACTGCTTTGAGCCGACAGGAAACCAGGAGCAACTCCGATAACCACCTATTTCAACCGACGTATGTAGAAGAGATGCTCTGAACACGCTGTGCTGCACGTTCACACAGCCCACACTGCATTTTACTCCTGTCAGCCAATAGCAGGAAAACTGGGGCTGCAGTTTCCATAAGCTCACCAAACTTTGATAAATAAGATCAGAAAAAAAACACTGCCTAATCTGAAGAGTCTCAGTTTCTGCTGCTACATTTAGGTTGTAGGTTCAGAATTTTACGATCCACCCACAGCCTAACTTAGTATTGTAGTGACCACAGTGTACCAGTCTTCTGCTGGAAGAAATATTTTCTATGCATTTAGATAGAAATGCTTAATTTAGTTATTAGTTGGTTATTAGTTATTTACATAGGAGGGGGGGAAAAAAAAAAAAGCGAAACAACAGGATCTACTGTGTCAGCATTTTGTAAATGTTCGGGAAGTTCTTCTTTGAGAGTTCAAATCTAGTTAAAAGCCTATAAGAGGTAGAATTATGCAGTTTTTCAGTAATAACAGTGACAATGATTAATGCAGGACTTTTATTAGTAAAGGGTATTTTTATGCCTGTAGTACTTCTGATATTTATAGCATATTCTGTACACGATGATCTTCTTCCTTCTCCAATATTTTCTTTAATCAAAGGGCAAAATATCCATATGCAGTTTGTATGTCTGATGTGATGAAGGCTTCACGTTTGACACCATGTGAAACGTTTTCATTTTCGTATTTTAATGTGAAGCTTTTCTCACCAAGGTTGAGGATATGCACCATCGCCTCCAGTCCCAGTGTGTCATAGAGAGGCACCACTGCCATGGAGTAGGTGTAGCAGGCCAGCTCTGAGATGATCCACTTTGACCAGCAGAGGGAGACAAAGCAGCACTGTTACACTGAAGTCATTACCTGGGAATGACTTGGGGACTGGGATCCACTTTATGGTGCGTTTCATATTTATAAACCCATATACAACATAAACAACACTCAAGGTGTAGATCGGTCAAATGAGAGGGTTAGGGGCTCTAATAGAGCAGAAAATTGTCTTTTACTACGGCAATAATTGCCCAGTCCGACAAGTGTATTAAAATAAAATGAGACACTCTTCAATATTAGCTGCCCTGGAGACGCACATTCACCACTAGCACTGTGCTGGCAATATAAATAAAGCCAAACACAATTTCACAATAGATGGATTAAAAAAGAAAAAAAAGAAGAAAAAGGAAATCATAAATTCAATTTTCAAAATGTGTTTAAAAGGGCATGCTGAGCTCCGAGGGTAGAATCATCATCATCCACAAAACCTCCGCTGAGATGTGAGTTATTTAATAAATTTTTAAGATCAAAGGCAGCCAAACTAGAGTGGGATGAGCTGTCACACCACAGAGCAGTGGGAGGTCCATACCTCTGGCCTGTTTTGTGCATAGATCCCAACAAACTGCTCCGGATTCGGCTGGCAACCTTTAGCCAACAGGCCAGAGCCGAGCACCTGCGCCTGCTCAGCCACCTGAAGGATTAGAGGCTCTCAGTGAACAAACAGTAAAGATCAAACACATTACATGGAAGTGCTGAGATAACTGGGAGGAATCACAGAAGTAACAATATGCCAGACCTCAGCGTAGGAGATCCACTCGTAGGGCTGACCCGGCTTCCTGAAGCCAAGACACGGGCCACTTCCTGAAGGACACAACACCGCTCTGTCAGCTCAGAAAGTCTGCTGATAGTTCTGCTATCAATCCACTTTCCAGTTTTCCTCTACTCTGTCCGGTTCCACACCGACTTCTCCATCAAGAGGAGAGTGTTTAATGAAGTGAGTGTGAATGTGCGCATCACCTGAGATCATCAGGCCCCTCTGGAACATGTCGTAGGCTGTCCTGGTGTCGTCATAGTAAAACTCCAGCAGAGTGTCATCTTTGAGGATCGCCGATCGCCTGCAGCTGGGATCTCCCTGCAATAAACACCACCCTGTCACTGACAGCCTTGCAGCAATGCAGAGCACGCTAACACACGCCTAAGCCAGCAACAGCCGTCCCTCACTCACGTTAACGGCCACAGACTGGGCTTTAAGATCGCAGGGAGGGCGCATGGGTCGAGGACGGGTCACCAGCCAGTACGCTGTGATGGAGGCCAAGGCTCCTAAACCGAGCACAGAGGAGGGCAACAGGGAGAAGGAGGAGGAGAGAGGCAGAGACGGCAGAAGACTCCACAAGTCCTCCGATTCGGAGCCTTTAAGTCCTGTGCTGGAGCGAAGCGACCGCAACCACTCCTGGAAATGCATAGCTGAGGAGACAGGATATAGAAAAGGGAAAATAAGCAGTCAAAAGGAAGAAAATTACATGGTGCATAGGGACAGATGTTAACTCTGCTGCTACTTTAAAACAACAACAAGCATATAGAGTAGCAGACTAACACTGAAGTTTTTTTTTTTATTGTTTTCTGTGTGCATTCCGCTTCTTTTTTTCCTCTTTTTAAACTTCATGTGTATCTGATAAATTTGATGCAGAGCTTTGTTGTCTTTGCACGACTTTTATTTATATATTTATTTATTTATTAATCTGTGTTGCGGTGAAGTTTAGCACTAAAAGAAATGTCTAGCTTGTTTGGGAGCTGGGGATTATTTTTTTTACTAATGATTAATCTGTTTACATAAAGCTGCAAAAACAATTTAAAACAAAAACAAAAAAAGGAATTTAAAAATCCCAAGGCCAAAGTTAGCACCTCATTTTCTTCCTCACAGACCAGATTTTTTTCCAATTTGTTTGATTTATGGCTCCAAAGATTACCTGGCTTTCAGTGTCTGCTCAGAGTGTGCTCTTTTTTTACAGTGCGGTATGAGACTGAATTCACCTCTAAAAAAAGAAAACGAAAAAAGATAATAGTCATGATCGCCGCTATGTTCACTGACCTTTTGGCCTCTTCTAGAACGAGAGCTGCTCTCTCCCTCACCCTCTGCTGCAGGTCTTCCACACCTGAACAACACGCTGATCATCCACGTTTTCGTTTTACATGTGAAATGACAATAAAAGGCTATTCTATTCTATTCTGCTCATTTGTGAAACTACACATGTCGCTCCAGCAGCAAGACCTCCATGCTGTTTGGCTGGTGAGCCCTGAGATGTGTGGTTGCTGGATTAAGCACAAAAAGAAAAACAAAAAAAAAACAAAACACAGCACTACAGTGATCTCAGGAGCTGAAAGTGGCAAACTCGTGGGGCCTTTGTGTCTTTGCATGTTAGTGGAAGCTTTTTAAGGGCTTTCTGCAATTTATGCACACTTTCTCCTGTTTTGTGGCCAGCCAGGGAGCTTAGGTGTTGTACTTTCATTCCAACTTAGAGCTTAGTGGGGTATTTCTTGCTTTCTATCAAGAGTGGGGGGGTTGTTTTATTGTTTTTGTCCTTGAACACCCTGAGGTCAGTTTGCTTCCTTCCTTATTATTCCCTTTTATTTACTTTAATGCTTTAATTGTAAATACATTCTTATGATTGTAAAACCAACGTGGTTGGAGGCTCAGTTCATGGTCGGGTGGCACTTTGTGCTAAACTCCACGTGTCCCCGTAGACTTTTCAGGGCTTTCAAAATCACTTTAACCAAGAAGGAGGCAAAGCAACATTTTCCCTTCACTCCATTTGGCAAACAGCGTGCTGGATTTAATAAGAGATTTGGGTCACATCATCAAGAATGATCAGTATGATGATGGCGATGTGCAGCAGCACTGCAGATGAATTCAAAAATGGCCCTCTTTAAAAGCCTGCTGCACTCTGAATTTATACAGCTCATTTGTGGTGCAATTACAGCCCAGCAAAAGTGGAAAAATCTTCAGGTGGTACACTGACAAGACGTGCCAGTTGCATGTGAGACTAGTCATGCTTCTGAAGCTCTTGGTGTGATGGAGAACTGTAAGCACATCTTTATCTATGCTGACTAATTTTTGCGAATGTAGATGCAATAACAGGACTTTTCTGTATTGACCTGGACTTTGAACTTGATCAAAACTACAGTCAGTTGAGAGCTACGTTTATCTGTTCAAACTAGAGGTAGAAAAATACCCCATCAATATTGCATAGTATTGCAATATTTTGCGAGGCAATATTGTATCGATATTTTATAAAATACTCAGACTACTACAAGTCTGTGGGCCAATCTGATGCACACTGGACGCACTTAGCTCGAGAACACCATCTTGTAATTCAGAGCAAACTAATAGCTGAGTGACACAAGTAAAAATAGGACCGCAGCCTCCAACATCTACAAAAACCTCAGTGGCTACCTGGGGACTGTACTGAAATTCATCACATTTGTGATTGATTGCAACTTGTGGTGGATAAATAGTTGTCTAGAGCTTGAAGTTGTTGTACGCTCACGACCAGTTTTGGGGCCAGATTCACTAAACGGGAAATAGCACATGAGTCCAATCCCTAAATAGTGCTCATATGTGTGGTTAGTTTTATGGGGGATTTATAAAAGTTACAATGTTTTCTAAACACAGTTCCTTTTTATATCTTAAACTGCATTATTTGGCGTGAGCCCTAGCACCATCTCCAGATTGAAGGCCAAGTTCCATATAAGGGATGTCAGATTCAGGCTAGGAAGTGGGCGTCCTAAGAGAAGATGACACAACAAGAAGAGCGTTTCCTCACCCTGTCAACACTTA
This sequence comes from Haplochromis burtoni, assembly GCF_018398535.1. NCBI lineage: Eukaryota > Metazoa > Chordata > Actinopteri > Cichliformes > Cichlidae > Haplochromis > Haplochromis burtoni. The sequence goes on from NW_024582423.1 coordinate 770,994, forward strand.
GGAACTGAGGGCAGTCTTCTACAGATTTGCAGTCGAGGTTTGCAGGACAATATGGCCGACGGCTCACTACCCACACAATCTGGAACAAACTGCACACAGACAATCTCTGGTCTCATAGGGCTGCCAGAAGGCCTGCCATGACAGCCCCTCACCATCAGGCCAGTTTGCGCTGGTGACGGCAACATGTGGAGGAACGTTCTGTTCAGTGATGAGTCCAGATTCTGCCTATGCCATACGGATCATAGGTCCAAAGTGCGGATATGACACAGAGAACACTATTCCGATTGCTGCACCGATACCGTAACAGCTTTTGGTGGAGGCAGTGTGATGGTGTGGGGTGGCATCTGCCTCACTTGGAAAAAAAAACTAAGCAAGGCTTGTCATCATTGGAGGCAATCTCAATGCAGAGAAATGAGGATGAGATTCTGCAACTAGTGGCATTCCCATATCTCCACACTCTTTGTCCAAGATGACAACGACATCTTCTAAGATGGTTTATCAGAGACTACCTCCAGAATTTGGAAGGGCTGCCTGCAGTCCTGATCTCAACCCCACTGAACACATTTGGGATCAGCGTGGGCCCGCTGTTCGTGCCAGACTGACCAACACAATCACACTGGCTAACTTGTGACAAACACTGGTTTAAGAATAGGATGCTGTCCCACATGAGTATGTGACCAAGCTGGTGACCAGCATGAGGTGGTGGTGCCAGGTTATTCTGAGTGTGTATGAGTCTTCTACATGCTCTTCAGACTTTCATCATCCAATCAAATAAAAAGGCATCAAACAAGCCTGAAAAGGACAATAAGCCGTTTGGCAAAGAAGATTTAGCAAATTTTCATGGGCGCAAACCACATAGTCAACTCTGCTGCTCAACCCCCAAACACATTTTCCTTACAAACATGGCACCATTTCAGGGAAATAAACAGGCTTTCCAAGGGTATAGAATTTATTGTAAAGGAGCATGGTTACAACAAAGAAATTACGAAAACACAAATTTCCTTAATTTTTGTGCTAGGTTTATGTTATTGCAATGCATATAGCAAAATGTTTAAAATTTCAACAATATCTTATCGTCCGTTTTGAGACAGTATCATATCACGGGGTGTTTAGTGATTCCCACCTCTAGTAAAAACAAAAGCCAGATCTAGCTCTGCGTCCCTATGCTTTATAAGGGAAGAACGCAATACAAGGAATGAGTACATTCATTTACCTACAAGTTATTCAACTGCAGATGCATCCTTCTCATTTGCAACAGTACCAATGTAAATCGTCCCGACTTTGCCCTCAGCACATGTGCAGTCAGACCGAGAGACACAGCTCCTCTCACTAACCGCTGAAGCAGTTCAGGTTTGCAACACTGAACAACATTTTAGGAGGAATTTCAGAGGTCGGTAAAGCTACTGTTTCAACAATGCTAACATTAGCTGTTTCGCTATCAGAAATGACTAGAAATTACCATTAGCCACCTGTTATCATTAACGTAGCAGCAAGCAGTCTGCAGTTAGATAAATATGAATCATTGTTGCAGGCTGAACAAATTGCAGATTGAATACTGATCAGAGCAGATTACGGACAAATGGACAACCAGGTGGGTTTCTGGCTGTGCAGAGCAGCGGGGGAAGGGTAGCTGAACCAAACAGAGTCCAGTGTGGAGAACTAATCCGAGCAAATACAGAGCGAAATCCAGAGCAGAGCAGCCGAATCAGACAGAAGACATGTAAAGGGATGCAGTGGGAACGCTGTACAAGATAGGCTGCCAGTGTTGGTCAAGTTACTTGAAAAAAGTAATCAGTAACTAATTACTTCCCCCCAACAGTAATCCTGTTACTTTACTGATTACTTATTTTCAAAAGTAATTAATTACTTAGTTACTTTTTAAAAACAATTTACAACCTGAATAGGTGATAAAGCGATAGATCTTTCAGCCCAATTCTACTTTTTCTGCATAATCCATCATACAAAATGTAATCAAATGGAAAAGTCTTTTTTTAAACTTGTTTTATCAGTTTTAATCTTTTAACTTTATGCATCAAGTAAAAATTAATTTATATGCAACATTCTCTGACTTGAAGAAATTAGCTTAACATTTAAACCCATTTTCTGCACATTCCAGCACATAAAATAAAATATTTTTTGTGTTTACATTCACTCTTTCAAATAGATGCAAGTAAAATACAGCAGAAAATAAATAAAGTCAAAGACTCAGCGGTCCTGTTGCTCTATTTTCACCTGTAAAGCAGGAGTACGGTAGGTGGAGGTTTGCCCTGGTGCAGGTGTGCCGCAGCGGTCAGTGGAAGAATCCACGAGTTTCTCTGTGAATTTCCCATTATCTCGTTGCGCACTCGGTGCTTGTTTAGGGGGGTTGGGGGGTTTCCCACTGTAAAAAGAAGTTTTCTTCCCACGCACAGCGGACACTAATGTTTTTGTCACTTTTTATGGAATCAAACTCAAAGTAAGGTCAGTACTTCCACGCTTTAAACGCTGCACGGTCATTCTCTCTCCCCACTCAATATATATTATCCATTGTTGATCTGCACACACACACCTTTTGTCACGAATGTCGCACTCGCTTACGTCACTGTCATGAGGAATTCACGATTTTAGTAACGCAGCGTTCCTACAGGAAAGTAACAGTAATCTAATTACCGTTTTTGCGATAGTAATCCCTTACTTTACTCGTTACTTTAAAAGAGTAATCAGATTACAGTAACGCGTTACTGCCCATCTCTGGAGGCTGCAGGCAAATGTGGACAAGATGATAAATTTTAACTTTAAACTACCTTTACAATAATTTAGTAAAATGCGTTTCATATTTTGTGGTAGCTGTGACGTCATTTTAAAACGCAGGCAGTGATCGGTTCAGTCCGCTTCACAATATCTTTGTTTTAGCATAACTAATATTACACTTTATCCAAAGATCATTTATACTTCTCATATTAGTTTTCCGTAATGCTCCTCTTCTACAATAATTCAGTTACTTGTGTGTGTGTGTGTGTGTGTGTGTGTGTGTGTGTGTGTGTGTGTGTGTGTGTGTGTGTGTATTTATTACCTTCACAATTTGTAATGAAATTATCTAAGTAATTTTAAAAATGGATAAAATCTCTACACTTAACCTTTATACTTAATATTGAATGTTTATTTAGGGAAAAATTAATTGAATAAATCGAGTTTTTTCCTGGGTGTGAGTATCAAGTCTAGTATCCTGACAACTCTAGTGGATGTTTACATATCTGTCCCCCTACACCCTGTTTATCCACATACTAAAGAAAAAAGAAAATACGAAAGAAAAAAAAAGAAAAATATCATTCCACTTCTGAAACACAATAATCCAGCCTGAAGAGCCTGGTTTAAAAGGCCCAGCCACAGCGGACCACAGGTTTGGCACAGCTGAGCGAGAGAAGAAGAGAAGAAAAGACTCTGGGTCTATACAGGAGAGAGAGTGGTGGGGGTGGGGGGTAGAGAGACACCAGGAAGTAATAACGATTGGCTTAAAAGAAACAGGCACCGAGGTTACTCTCAGTCATGTTCTGCCACCCTTTCATTCGCCAGAGAGAAAGAGAGACTCAGGGTGTGTACAGTAGCAAGGGGGGCTGGTGGCGAGATGGGGTGAGGAGGGAGGACCGGCTGGGTCCACCCCTAATGGTTCTCTGCCAAAGACTTCATTGTTCATATCAGAACTGAATGAAGCAGGGAGACATGGGGAGGGGAAAATGAGACACACACACACACACACACACACACACACACACACACACAC
>NW_024582423.1:774773-784109 GCF_018398535.1 Haplochromis burtoni
ACACACACACACACACACACACACACACACACACACACACACGGCAAGACCAGACTTCTCCCTGAAACTGCTAATTTCATCCCCTCAAGCAAACCACTTCATCTTCTACCGCACAAGGAATTCACCTCTCTGAATAAACCTCCCCTTTCCCACATTTGCTCCCCCCTCCCTGAACGCTCCTCAACCTCTCACCCATTTTCTCCCCCAGTGCCCAATTGGAGAGGGTAGCTTCCCCTTCCCTCCTGTTTAACCGGAGCTGATGCTGCGCCGCTTCCCTAGCCTGCACGGGCAAAGCAATGCCACACTCGTCCTCAGGAGGATTTATAATCTGCTTTAAGCATCAATTTATGTGAACTAAAGCTGTTCACTTCCCTCTTTACACCTGCTGAAGTCACAGAGCAGCTGGTGAGCCCCTCGAGTCCTTTCACTAGGTAAATAAATTGAAAACAAAGGGCTTTATGAAACGTGACATCAAAAAAAAGAAAAAAATGACAGTGTGGTGTGAAGAGAGCTTCCTGTGGCCCCTTTCTGTCTTTCTCTCTCCCTGGCCCTCCCTTCTCTCTCACTCCCATTCATTATGGCTATTGTCAAGTCCCAGACAAGAACCATTGTGCTTCCAGCTCTTACTCCCAAGAAGACAGGAGACAAAAGGAATAGCAAACACATGTGAAAATATACTGAAGGAAAACAAACGCACCTTCATTCTCTGCCAGTTCCTGCAGGGAGAGTGCGCTTTTGGCTACATTGTCATTCGGAGAGCTGCTATCGCAGCAGGGCACTCGTGACAGACGTGCACACAGTTCATACAGTAAGTGCTGTGATGTTTGAACAGTAACAGCGGATCGAAACTATATTTGGTGTAAGTAAAGGCATCCGTATGTGGAGTATATGCCAAAATGCAACACACACAAAAAAAAAAAAAAAAAAGGTTCAAGTGGAGACGACAGGCATGTCGCCATGTCCGTGCATGTTTACTCTCGCTCACAAGTGGAGACATAACCAAGAGCTATTCACTAACAGAAGTATGACAAACACATGAGTGGAACGCAGCATGTTGAAATTACAGACATAACCCCCCAAAAAAACAACCGAAAACCGGTTTTGAGTCAAATCTGGCATGTAGTCAATAATTACAACCTCGTCAATGTTCCTTTATAACCGTCAAACATTTCGACTGCCATCAAACTAATGGGGTGTCATGGGAAAATGTTCCCAGGCAGGTGGTAAAAAAATAAATAAATTTAAAACGGCATGGTGGGGTTATGAATTATTGTAAGCTTGAAAGATCTAGGAGCCACAGCAGACACTGCTAAAGATTCATGTCACTGCTGAGATCAGAGGATAAGAAGAGAAGAAGAATAGACCCTGTACTGACTTGTAACATTTTCAGAGGCTGAACACTGCAATAGGACCCAAGTATGCATGAGCCGTGGGACAGCGCAGCGTGCCCTGCACAGTCTGAAAACATTTCATTGTTGCTGCTATCACCTAATATAGCTCAGCCCTCCAACATCCTACAGCACCTGACTGCAGAGCTGGGCCAGACAAACATCTGGACTCTGCAGCCACGACTGCAGGTCTAGAATGAGCACCAGCACTCTCCGGGGCAGTGTGTTTTATGCTGCACTGCAGCTGTAACATTAGGTTTCCAGATGACACCCTACTGGAGTCTCTAAATCAGCAGCAACAAAGAAACAACTTGCAGAGAGGCGATCGGGCTTGAAGCAACGTGATGTAAGACCAAAAGCTTTTCCCTGAACACAGTGAAACTGGAAGAGCTTCCCACTGACTTCAGCAAGATGCTCTCAAACACAACTGAGCCTCAATTAAACTTCTGTGATGAAAATTGTGTAGTTTTTCCTCCAGAAGTTTTTTTTGTAGATGCATTTCCTGGTGTGCTTTCTTTGCAAGTCAAATTTGTGCATAAATTTTGACTCCAGTAACACATGTGGGTCCTGGGATGAAATAAAAGTAATAAAGAGGATCACAAGTTTAAAAAAAAATAAAATAAAAATTGAATAATCAAAGTCCATGTTTTACCAAGAAAACCAAATAACATGCATCTATTTTCTTCTGTTTATCCAATTCAATGTTGTGCAGGAGAGCCTAGACAGGTTGCTCACACCACTAACACACATTGACACCCAGATTCACACCTACAGCCAGTTTATAATCACCAGTTAACCTAACGCCATACATTGTGGACTGTGGGAAAAAACTAAGTAATCATCCATCATTAAAGCTGACACAGGAAGAACACAGAAAGTCCGCAGAGAAAGGTGACAGACTAATTTCAGACCCAGGACCTTCTTGCTGTGCCGTCCCTCCACTGCACCATCCCCACAAAATCCCAGCAAAACTTTTATCTGTACAATTTATTTGTTAACAACAGTAAAAGTCTTACTCTTGGCAAAAGGGCGGAAATGTAAGCGTATGGAAGAGTGGTTTTTAGAGTTCAGGTGAACTACTGCAAAACCTGGCTTTATCACAAGCTTTTAATATGCTTTCAGTGTTGTAGGAAGCAGCCGTAAGCTGTCGGGATTCATGAATGTATTTTGGCAACATCACCGGCACAGTTAAGTAAAGCTCGCAAGTATAAACAAAGAGCTTGAAAGAGTGGAATTGAATTTGCTGCTGTTCAGATCGGTTGTGGTGGCTGTAAATGATTTTATAGAGCAGCCAAAGACTTATTTAACACACATGCACAGTTTCCTCTGCATTAGACAAGTAGGCAGAAATGCTCGAGATGCTTAAGCTACCGTCTCCTTTCCTCGTTCGTGTTGTCACATGAAACATCGGATAACGATTTGGCTCTGTGCATCACACAGAATGTAAAAAGAGCTCTGTATAGTAGCTTTAAGAACTTTTCTGTGGTGACGGGAGCAATGCTGGGGAATGCTCCCCCCTGACCCAGAAAACTACAGGAGGTGGCACAAAGCAAGAGGGGGAAGGTTTTTATAGCTGGGAGACAGGCCACAGCATTTTGTGCCAGCACCAGAAGACCGGTGTAGTCTGCACACGCTCCATGTGCCCAGGGAGGAGAGAGTTCTGGTTGGAGGGGACCCGAAGAGAGAGGACTGCAAGATGGACACGTGAGGCTGGCCAGGCAAGCGTGGGGAGAAAGAATGAAACGCACGGGTGTTTTCTGGCTGTGATTCCTAAACAAAGCGTGAAGAACAGACACATGCACGCTCGGTCCCAATGACGTTTCTCTTGTAGCAGGAAGCGAGAAAGACCACACATCCGGGATGCAGAAAACACCACTTTCCTCAAGGCGGTCAGGAGTCTCCCAGGGTCTCGAATTCACTTAAACCCAAGCGGAGATTCTCGAAAACAAAGCTACAGTTGTGCATTCTTTTGCAGACGTTTCTGGTTTCAGGTAACTAAGCAGCGCCAGGTTCAAACGTCAACATGCTGTCAAAGCTCACGTCTGACTGAGCCGGTGTATTTGTTAATTCTTAATGGTTGACTACAAACGTCAGGTGACACATTCAACACTGTAACTGTCAAATACACACAAAACAGATGGCAGGAGGCCATATGGACAACTCCAAACACGTTGCCTCCGAATATCTCGACACGCAAGTATTAGAAGTATGATTTAAAACAAAAGCAGATGTAACGTGTGGAAATGAACAGCGGCTGTGATTTTACACAACAAAAATGGCAGAAAACCTACAATTAGGGCTGAAACTCACTCCAACTGTAATTATCCTCAACTTGGACCACAGACAAAATTCACAGCAGCCCCCTTTTCTCTGTACCTCACTTACATTTTCCACATATAGCCTGTAAAGTTTGGGCAAGTTTAGCAGCAAAACAAACCCTCTACGTATATATACGTTATCCCCAACACTGGCCTTTTAATACAGATCATGTAGATAAAATAAAGCAAAAAGGTTCATGTACAGTGGCATGCAGAATGCAAGGACGAAGAAACTACTTAAAAAATAAAAGTGTCTGTACTAAATTGATTTATGCAAATGTAAGCAGGGTCTTTATTGAGTGCTCTTGTTCTAAAGAATATGGCACTTCCTGCGGACTCATTCAGGCTTCCTCATCTCTGACAGGTGACCTGTGCTTGATTACAGCAGTGTCTTCAACGACAATTGACTTTTCCTTCTGCGAGTTCCACTTCAATCTAGACTCTAAAGTTAGCAAGCGCGCCATTTTTTTGTCATGCGATTGCATTTGAGAGGTTTCTCTGACAGGCAGATGACCTGTCCTGCCTCTTACCCAGTGGGTGCTGCTGGGATAGGCTTCTGATAGTAAACAGATGTAAAATGTGATATAATGTTTGCTTTGTGGAAATCACAGCACTCTTAATATACCAGGACGTCGCTTTCAGGTTGTGCTGATCATTGATGAAAAATTATAAAAACTATTTTTATATTCCTTAGAGGAGCTTCACATTTTTCAGTGTTAGGGGGGGGGAAAAAAAAAAAAAAAAAAAAAAATCACAGTTGTGGCAGTAAGACTGGATTTGGGGAATACAATGTTGAAAACATCTGGAATCATTAACTGATGGTACAGGAAAAAAGAACATGCTGCACGTCTTTAGAACATTATCCTACCACCACTGAAACGCACAGATAAACAGTGCCATGTTTTTGGAGTGGTTTTGCCATATAATATGAACTCTTTTTTTTTTTTTTTCCCCCCCAATAAATGAGAAAGGGTTCCACGTGTGCGACTTTAAAATCTTACGTTAATGACTGAATGATGTGTTGATTTAGTTTCAGTTTTTGTTTTATCACCATGCTGGAAATATGTTAATTAATTTAAACACAAAACATAACATGCCAACATCTTCCACTTATCCAATTCTGGGCTGCAGATGGGACTGGAGTCTTTCCTGGCTGTCACAGGGCAGGACACACCCTGGAGAGACTGTCAATCTACTGCAAGGCTAATTCAGAGACAGAAAACCGTTCACGCATACAGGTGACTTAGTAACCAAGTAAGCTGACATGCACCTGTCCGGACTGTTTGGAGCAAGACTGAGTACCCAGAGAGAGCCCACACAGAGAGGCCCAAGGGTTGACTTGAAACCAAGACCTTGTTAGTGCTAACCGCCGCACCAACCTCAAAAACTGTCAAGTGAGTATCAATAATATATTTGGCGCTTTAAGTAAGCTATAAAGTGAAAATTAAAGAAGAAAAATAGCATAAAGCATCTTATTAAGGAGTTGGACCTCCATGCTCCTCGGCACTGATTCTCTAAGTATTTGAAAGTGTACTTGAGGGACACTTTCCTTCAACTGGTGTTTTGATAATAGTGGTGGTAAACACCAACACCTGGGTCCAACGGGTGTTGACTTCAGTTGCGATCTAGTGATTTGCAAAGGTCAGAGCATGTGACTGTAATCACATGCGTACTCAAAAGCATTCAGTGACCCCCTTATGAATGAAAAAGAAACCACGCCGATTGGGAGAAGCAGTTCATTACTGGGTGGAAGGAATCACTCAGAACAGCCCTGGTTTCATTTTCAGTTGACAAAAGGCTATGCCAATCGATTATTATTATTTTTTTGGTTTGTCACCATTTCATTTCACATAACCTGTGTATCTGAACTATGCTGGGAATGCATTAAGAGTAAACTGCTGGTGAATTTTTATGGGAGAAGATGATCTTGTTCTCACATCCACAATACATTCAAACAAACTCCCAATCAGCTCACAGCTTATATGCTATATTCAGTTATTAATATTTAACCCATGCAAAAACACAGGTGTTCAGTATTTAAATGCAACTTGATTTACGTACATAAATGTTTCATTTTTGCTTGTTTTTAACAGAGTACACAAAAGTTTAAGAAAAATGTTTTTACCAGATGCACATTTTTCCTGCTGCCTCGAATCACTTTCAAAGAAATCTTTCTTTGCTTGCGTAAAACTTTTCACAAGTTAACAGGTTGATTCCTGTTCACATTCCCCCAAAATCTGCAACTATCAGCTCGGCAGCATGGGAACTCGGCGTGCTGTAGCCAAACTTAAGTTTCTTTCTTTTTTTCACAGTCTAAGCCTGCTCAGTTTAGCTTTGTGCTTCTTTATCGAGTTGAGACGTCTGAATACAAACTACCGAAGAAAGAGACTCTGACAGAGACTTACCAGAGTGAACGCAAGTTTCCAAACGGTCGTTAACTGAGAGCCTCACTTAATCCTGCCTCAGGTCCACAGAAATTTGCCCACCAGTCCAGCTAAACGCAATTAACCTGTGTTTCCGGTCCAAATCTTCAAAATAAAGGACTGCGCTCAAACACTGTATACAAACACACTGACTTTAAAGGAAAACAGTTGTACATGTACAATGATAATAAGGGCTAGTCTATTCTATTCTATTTTATTCTAAGAGAGGATGAGAAACACTGGGGGAAAAGACGTTATAATATGAAAAACATATTATATGTATAAATAAATAAATAACAAATAATTGTTATTTCAATTATATATATATATATATATATATATATAATTTCATCATCTTTGCACGCTGCACCATTACACATATACATATGATATATGTTGCTATTGCCTGTGTCATGTTGCCACTGAGAACAAAAAAACAACAACAAATAGAGCCGGATTCCTTGTGTGTGAGCGCCAATAAAGCCCATTCTGAATTTAAAGTTGTATTAAAGTTATACAACTTCCTGTGTGTTTGCCTTTCCTTCCGGACCTTGACGTTTTTCTGCAAGACTGGGCCCACACTGACGTAACTTCTTAATTACATTCATGCATTAGAGGGAGGGATCAAAAGTGATTGTGCAGTCCCCCCAGCCCCCCATTGACAAAGTGAATCTCATGAATCAAAGTTTAAAAGGAAAGAATAGAAAGACGCAGCTCATTTGATTAATGAATCTGTTTATTTATTGTTTATTGGATTCGATTTGACTCCAATTATAGGCTATGTTTGGAAATGTGTAAAGGTTTTATGCAGATACACAGAAAAAACAGTCTTGGCTTAGCGCAGCAGGCAGTATGGATCACTTATCAAACAAAAGCTGCATCAAGTGTTACAGCGGAAAATATTTTTTGTCTTAAACTGTAATCAATTCGTAATGGCAGTAAGTCTGTGGGTAGTCAATTATTCATGGAGACTAAACCTGAAGTAGTGTCTGACAGGATTTTGTTTCCGGTTCACAGAAATCCCTCAGAAATCATCCCAGTCTGTGCACGGCTCCACCGAGTCCTCGGTATAAAGGCTAAATGAACTGCTTCCCAAAGAATGCTTGACCTGAAAAAGACAGAAATAAAAAAAATGACTAACATGAAAAGCTGTAAAGACCAACAGCCAGTATTGAATTTGCCTTACTTTGGGAATAACCGGGGCTGTTAATGTCCTTTCACAAAGTCCGTCCCAGTTGAATCCTTCAAACCATCTGAATAAAAGCAGAACATCATAACAACATGTTTCCAAGCAGAGCCTCAATGTTTCTCTCCAGAGTACCCAAAAAAATCCATCATCTTACTTGTGTTTCTGAATGTCCCTGGCCCCATTTCTCTGACTGCCCAGTCTCTCTGAGGGATTGCTCCTTGAACAGACCAGCAAATAAGCTGAATTAATAATCAGTTTCTCATCTTTAGGAGGTGGTATTACAGCACACTTGCACTGTTTCTGTCTGGTTTTGTGTGTTGAGGGTGGAAAAAGTGTGAAAAAGCACTAAATAACAATAATTTTAAAAAAAATCTGTCCAAGCTTTCACACTGTGCTTAGTGGCTCATATTCACACCTGCACAGTTTCTTTATGAGACTGGAGGCACTTCTGCTGATGGTTTTTGGAAAGTCGACCTGATCGATGCCACGAATTGTTGCAGTGAGAATTTTCAGGGGCTCAGAGTGGCTGAATGGGAGCCTGGAGAGGAGAACAGGTGGCCGTCAAGATAACTTCAATCTGCAATCGGAAAAATATGCTGGAAAAAAAGGAGGGTTGTCCAAAAATTTGAAAAGCTTACCTTCCACTCAGAAGTTCAAACACAAAAACACCCAGCGACCACAAGTCTGCACACATGTTGTGGCCTTTGCTCGAGATGATTTCAGGTGCCATGTAGCCCAGCGTACCACAAAACGTCCACGTTTTCTTACCCACCTCAACCTTCTTTAGACACCTGGAGCCAACCTGCAAGAGACAGATATGAGTAGATTTGCTCTCACCTCTGCTACATTTCATTTAACAAGACGTGACGTTAAGATTGTAGTACCAGCTTGGCATAACCATGCTCATCCAGAAGAACATGTTCAGGCTTGAGGTCCCTATAGATGACACCTTGATAGTGCAGAAAGGACAAGGCCTTTACAACACAAGCTGTGTAGAACCTGGTGCTCCATTCATCCAAATATCCTCTGAAACAGTTTGGAGAAGTGGCTGACATCAGGTGCAGGCCATTTAATATTTTACTGTGAGGAAACACAGTGGGACTACAAATACAGGCCTGAAATATTCCGTTTATTCTTAAGTACTTACTTGTCTTTGAGTAGATTAGATAAATCTCCACCAAGACAAGCTTCTGTCAAAACATACAGACGCTCTGCATCTTTAAAGGTGTTGTGCAGCCTGTGATCAATGAAAATAAAAATTACTTTAGATCTTTCTACTCAGCATCAACAATATTTTACCAGACCTAAGTATGGGACACACCTGACTATAAATGAACAGCAGGTCTCCATTAGGATGTGGCTTTCTCTCTGGATGTGCTCTCGTTGGCCACTGCTGACAATCAGCTTCTTCTTGAGGACCCTCATGGCAAAAGGACACTTTGTCTTGCTCTTCAGTTGCACCTTTCAGAGAACAGAAGTAAATGCATTACATTATAGACACATCGCCGAGGGCGAGCTGCTTGCAGATTGACCCTCACCAGGTCTACGTGACCAAACTCCCCGACCCCCAAAGGGCAAATAATCTGGAAATCACTTAAGGTGGAAGTAGACAGGAGGGTAGGATCCGCATCTGAGCTGCTTACAAGGAAAACAGGGGTGAGCTTTTATTCTGGGTCTTCTGTATATAGAAATGAAACAGTGTTTTAACACTCCTCACTAGACTTCAGGTTCATTGTTTTGTTGCTCCTCTTGACTGCAATCAGGTGTCAAGCCTTCAATGATGCCCTTAAAGGTGCTGTAGTACAGACAATTACGAATATTCACGTTAGATAAAGCACATTTTCAACTCAGAGAGTAATGTGACAGCTGAATCACTTACAGTTTGTGAACAACAAATATCCACTTACTCTCTGTCTATTACCAGGCACGTAACTTCTCCAGCAGCTATCACACTCACAGTCCGAATGTCCTCTCTGAAGACAAGCAAGTATCACAAAATAAAACACAAGACTATATAT
>NW_024582423.1:784129-850185 GCF_018398535.1 Haplochromis burtoni
TGTGTGTGTGCCCGTGTGTGTGTGTGTGTGTGTGTCTTGTTTTATAGAGCATGAGTAAAGTTTTGAAACATGACCAAGTGCTCAGTTTGGACCCTCAAGAAGCTGCGTGGCAGGCATGTCAAGTTGGGTATCTGCACAGAGGATTGTGTGTGTGTGTGTGTGTGTGTGTGTGTGTGTGTGTGTGTGCTTTTTCATTATATGTGCAGAAATTTCTTTATAGCATCATCTGAAGGAGCTTTTTTCCCTTCTTACCCCCACAGAGCCTTTTCTCCAAACCACTGTCTCTCAGAGAGCTTAGAAAGAACTACCTGTTCTTCCTGCTCTTGCCCCTTTTCTGTCACTTTCACCTGTCAAATGTAATGAAAAAAGAGGTAATGGTGATGAGCGCAACGCACCAAAGTAAATTATCACCATCATAAAGTCATTTCCGCCACTGCTTTGACATTTCTGTCATCCAGGCTGTAAATCTTTTCCTCAGAAAGCCCCCCTTGATCTGCGCAGCAGGATGAGAGCAGAACACTTTACCTGGCCTTTGCTGATGATATAAAAGGTGTCTCCTGTGGCCCCTTGTCGAATGATGTACTCGCTATCGGTGTAATGTGTCTGTGGAAGGCAAATGAAAACCGACAGCAGTGTGACCAGTGGAAAAATATCAATAAAACAAAGAAGGGTTCATCCAGAGAACTTTCTTTGCACTTATAGAGGCACTGTAGGCACTGCATGTAAACATTCACCTCATCTATTAGCTGGATACACTAGTGTGCTTCACAGTTAAATAACTTCAAGTGTACCTCTTCCATGAGATCCGACATTTTCATGAGGACATCTGCTGGCAGCGACTGGAGGAAGGGAATGCTGCACACAGATACAAACAAAAAGCACTGGATATCATCCGCAATAGCTCATGTAGGTGCATGAGGACAATGAGCAGATACCGTGCACAGAGGTAAAAGCCTACATGGCCCATCAAAGCAGCTTTTTGGAGCTGCTCCATGTGCATCAGTCTGATTTTCACCTGCTAAGAAGCTCCACTGAATGGGAAAGGCGCTTGAGACCACTCTGCATGATTATGGTCTGGTAGCTCTTGCGATCCACAACCCACAGCCTGCTGTCCGTTCGTGCTGCAGATCAAAACACAGAGACAGAGGAAGACGCTGTGTCAGTGACAGATGAGTGAAAGCACTATCGAGACTCATGCTGCCTGTGATGGATGTGGACGTGCAGCCAGTAAGTAGGCCAGGATTTCATTAGAAATGCTTACCGTGTATCGTAAAAACTAAAAATACTTGTTTTCCTCGCAGAGGTCAGTTGATATCAATCAAATCTAATTTCCTTCAGCCATCATCACCATCTTTCTTTGTAATAGAGCTTGAAAGAGAGTGTCGTTAATTAATAATGACCAGTATTGATTGATTCACTGAACCTTCCTGCAAACGGAAGACGACGTCCCCACCAGACAGTCTAATAAGATCGAGCATCTGATTATTGCGGTGCAGTCCTTGTCTCAGTTCCCTGTTTTTGGATACAAACCAAACTTTGTCGCTTTACCTTTATATGGCACACGGCGTGCAGCCATTGGTTTTTAATTTAATCTCTTGTACCAGATATGATGGGAAAAAAGGTAATTTCAGGTCAGGAAGGAGATAAATGCAACAGGCCTTAAATGGATTGAAAAAAAGAGGGTACATGGAACAAGGGGGAGCAGCGAGCAGACATCAAATGAGTTTTGTTACCAGAGAGCAGACAAATGTAGAACAGTGAATTGGAAAGGCTGCCTGGTTGCAGGACAAAGAAAGGAGTTTTTAAAAAAGGGGAGGAATGGGATGCTTTTGGGACCAAACAAGACAAAACAGACAGATTTTTCAATTTAAACTAATCCGGCCATTTTCACAGCCTATTTATTTGTGAAACCAGGTCAGACACACGCAGCCACGGCTGAAAAGGTTTTCCCACAGGACTCTGCGATCGGATCCTCAAAGGAAATGATAGCACAGTTTCTGCTTGTAAGAGGGGAAAAAATCACCACAAAAGCACAGATGAGAGGTTGCAACGCAGCGGTCATTAAATCGAGATCGTTTACAAGAAGATTATTTTTAAATGTTTGCAAGATGCTGAGATGCTGGATTGCAGGGAGGAGATGTGGCGGTCCAGGCAGCCTTGTTAAGCGGCAAAAACCAAGGATGCTTTAAATTCCTCACATCTGATAGAAGGCCATGCAAAGCTGTTGTAAAATCTCAGAGGGTCTTTTGATTTCGAATTCAACAGGCATCTTTTGTCCGAGGCCACAGCCAGAAATCTTACCGCTTGTGAAATTCACTTAAACTAGAATTATTTATATCCTCGCCGAATCAGAGATAATCACAGAGAAATTCTTCAGGTTGACAGCTCTCCTGTGACATCTGCGCGCAATTATAAAATAAAGAAGCCGATGCAAAGCTTTGATATACCTGACACAGAGTAGGTGTGGGTGCAGTTGTAAAGGAGCGCTAGCTCTCCAAACATGTCTTCTGGTTCAACTGTGAGCAGCTTCAGTCCATCTTTCATCATTTCCAGCCTCCCTTCTGCAAATAAACAAACACTGGGTGAAGGACGACGCAGAGAAGTGGGTTTTATGTCAGATAATGTACAGACTGAGAGAGATATACAGCACAAACAACAGAAAGGCAAGGCAACCGGAGATAAACAGCCTCTCCGTCTCCTCAGGCTCAAGCTGACATTTCAACCCAAACTAGAAATGTGTTGCTCCACATGCTGTCACTTTGTTGCGTTTCTATTTGCTTCTATTTATCAGTACAAGAATTTAAATATAAAGATATGATCAAGCTCATCATTTAATCAGTCTGTCCTTAAGCATCTGACATCTCAAGGAAGCCTTAATAAATATCCTCGTGTGTGATTAATGGCGGCCATTGTGAGAGGAAAAAAGGATTTACCTTCCAAAACGTAAGCCTGAGCCCCAGCGGTCCCCTCCTGAATAACATAGCAGCCTTGATTGATGGTGGTGGAATGCATGCAGGCGATGATGGCTCTGATTTCTCCTTCATCAAGGTGCTTCAGCAAGTCGTTTCTCAGAAATGATGCCCGAATCAGCCTCTGGGACCTGAGGACATGAGGAAACGATATCAAATTTGCAGGTGAGGATGAGTTATTAAACAGTGTCAATTGCTTGAGCGTCTGACAATGAATAAAAAAAAGCATTGGTTCATCATGAGTCATGCAGTCAGCAGTCAGTGAGCCTTGAACATGCATGAATGTAATTTTTCAATCTGAGCAGGTGTAGCTGTGAGGGGAACACTGTGTCCTCTTACTCGTGGCTTTTGTCACAGCTTCTCTGTGAAACCAAGGCAAGAGTCACTGGGTCCAGAGTGAGGGGCTCACAAATCACCGTCTGCCTTCTGGGTCTCTTGTTGTCATCAGTTTGAGCTGAGGTAGAAGCAAAAAAATAAAAAATAAAAAAAGTCAGGGAAATTAAACAGAACTCTATATCAGTCCTAATAAGCCTTGCAATTATTAGAACAGCACAAAACTGCCTACATGCACTGACTGCAGAGGATCCTGGGAGGGAGACAGTGGTTCTGTAGCGGTCTAGTTCTTCCTGCAGCCGCCGGATGAGTTCATCCTTCGTGTCCAGCTCAAGCTCCAGCTCATCTATCAGCGTGTCCCTCTGGCGAAGCTCCTCAATCTTTAGTTGCAAAGCAAACTGAAGATCCCGAAGTGTCCCCATCACCTGCAAACACTAGCAGACTTCATCTATGCTTTTTACAAAGAGCCATCCATAGAGTATATACATTCCTACCACTCCTATGCAGTATGGATCTATCTATAACAAACTTGATCTCTGTCTGATTTTGATCTACACACCTCTTTATTATTTAGCTAATCTATTCAAGTGTAATGGCTTCTACCTGGATAAGAGCATAGATCCACCTGTTTTGGGCTTCTTGTACATTTCCACACCTATACGTGTGTTCATATGTTTATGAGGCCATTAATGTTCACTGCAAATGAGTCACAGGTAAGGTATAGCTCCACATTGCAAGCATTAGCTCTAGTCTATTGTTCTGCATCTCTATACATAATTCAAGCCACATTAAGACAAAATAGAAAGAAAGTAGAAATGAAATGCTTGCACAGTAAATGTTAGTGCAAACTTCCTGCTGGGTCCCACACAAAAGTCTTAACAGGAATGAAAACATTAAAATAAGATTGGATTTTCCATGTGACTGTTAGGCGTGGCTGATGCTTTCACGATGATTTTTTCTTTTTTTTTAATCTTTGCTGCTTTTACGCTGTTATGTTTCTAATTGACTGTCTGTTAGCACAGATGAGGCTGTGTCCGCAAACTGTATTAATGCTGTGCGATATTTCACACCATAAACAAACAAATGAACACAAACATCACTTACCACACGCAGCCTGTATGGCGTTATGGGGGTCTCTTTCACCGGCGTGTTTTGGCCTGGTTTGGTTGCAGACTGTTCACTCGACAGGTGCACATCCCGTCTGTAAGTGCCCAGCTGAAGGATGCTCTCCTCTCTTGCTCGCGGCTGGCCGGGGCTGGGCACAGACAGCAGGCAATCACATGACCCACACGGTGGAAACCATGCGGGGAGGGTGAGATGAGAAACGTGTGGACCGGATCCCATCTGGGTCACGGGGTCCTCAGGGTGTTCCTGAGCCTTGGGAGTAGGTGGGGATCCGGCAAAATGTGCAATGCATGTTAATGATTGTATGCCCAACCGATCATGAAGCAGGTTAAAGGCTTGCCGTGTGCACCGATCAAAGATTTATTCGTTTTCTCTCCATAGCAGATGTGCAGCCATCCTAATATAATACCCTATATCATGTTTTTTATTTTCTCAGTAAAGGCTTGATATGTATTTGATGTAGGTGCATAAAGTAACAAAATAAATGTTACTCTGCAATTGGACGGCAAGTAGTTTTCCGATAACTACAGTTTCAAACTACATGTGATGATGAGTTATGGTAACAACGCTATAATGTTGCAATAATGTGAGGCATTAATAGGAAAATCAGTTATAAGTTACTGTGTTCACCACGATACTAGTAAAAACACGCTAGCGTCATGCAGCCTTAGTCCACTTTATTTTAACACAATTTCCCTGTGTGTTATTTAAACACACAAAAAGGAAAAAAATGTTTTAAAAACGTATAATAAATTAGCCCTGGTGTAGCATTGTTGATAATATTACTAATAGCCGCGTTATAAGTCAAAGTTGTAAGCCTTTTTGAGTTTTCCCATCCTCTTTTTTTCTTTTTAATATTCAACTGCGGCATAATTAGGAGAAAATAAATGGATTATTGTTTGTTTTTGTTGTTATGACACTTTCCTCCGAAGGCTGGTGTAGCTGCCATGCCACACTCCGGCCAGCGCGCGGCGGTAGTGGGATGCGGGAGAAGAAAATGGGCCGTTGGCAAGCGACGAATCGCGAGCTGATAAAGTAGCTGTACTCTGAAGCAGCACACTTCGGGAGGCTTTGTTACTTTATCTTTATTGTTGTGTAATTTTTTTGTTTTTTGAAAGCATATTCAAAAATGATCCTCACGGTGAAACCGCTTCAAGGAAAAGAGTGCAGCGTACAGGTGAGTGAAGTACCGCTGCGCTAGCTCACCGCCTCTTGCTAACTGCGATCGCAGCTAGCAGTTTAGCCGAGCCAGCATTGGCATGTCACATGCCGAGCTGCCTTTAGAAAAACGGCTACGCATATGTTTTTTGAAGTAATAAAATAGCCTGTCAGAAATACTGGGATTCAGTTCTACACACTGTAGCCTAAACTAGCCGGTTGTATGGGCATTTCTCCTCAGAGTCATTGATGTTATAGTGGCTGGCGTGCTAGCCAAATCCTGGATAAGATGTTGCATACAATCTCGCCTGACAACAGCTGACTAGTAGCATTTGAAGCCGGGTCTTTGTGGTTTCGGGGAAAGAAAAAAAAGGGGAAGTCCTATCTTAGGGAAACACTTTTTCGTGCAGTAAGACCAATATAGCTGTCAGTTAGCTTTAGCCTCAGTCTGTCTCTCCCAAAGCTAATTTTTAAAACATTATGAAGCACAAACTGGATTTTTTTTCTAAAATTGTTTAAAAATTCTGTGTTCAGCAGAGAAGTGGTTCCATGCACAACATCTACGCTATAACAGTGATTACAGCCATTTCGTTTAAAATGTTAGCCAGAGTGCACTTTATTTATTTATTTTTTTAGAGAAAGGGGCCTCTACAAAGGTCAGTACAAAGCGGGGATGTCACTTATTTATATCCCCTTTCTGTTTTTTGCTGCTGTGTTTTTGGTCACTATCCTGTTGCATAACCCAAAGGCGTTTGAGTGTTAGAGGACAAACTAATGACCGGACATTCTACCAGAAAATCCTGAAGGATAGAGCAGAATTCATGGTTTCATCAATTAAACGAACTCTTCCAGGTCTCGAAACAGCAAAGCAGCCCCACCATCACACTACCTTCACTGTGTTTTACACCAGATGTAACACAGAACTCAAACTCTTCAAAAAGTTCAGTTCTTTTCTTGTCAGTCTAAAGAATATTTCCCAAAAAGTTTTGGGGATCATCAAGAAGCTTTTTGGCAAATGTGAGATAGGTGTGTGTGTGTGTGTGTTGTTTTGTTCGAAATATGCCAAAAAACAAGAAATCAAGAATGGGACAAATACTCTTTTACAGCACTGTGTGCTGTGTAATTTAAACGCTGTTCAGCTGCACAGAAAGAAAACAGCTAGCGTCATGCTCTTAAATTACACATGTACTACATGATTGGGTTGTTTATCTTCCAGGTGACTGAAGACGAAAAGGTCTCTACAGTGAAGGAGCTTGTGTCTGAACGTCTCAACATACCAGCAAACCAACAACGGTTACTCTACAAAGGGAAAGCTCTAGCAGGTAGATGTGGCAACGGTGCCACATTTGATGGCAGCATTTGTTAATACTTTTCTGCATGCATCATATGTAAATTTTTAATGGCAATACATTATATCACTCTCCCTCAGATGAACACAGACTGAGTGATTACTCTATTGGTCCTGAAGCTAAATTGAATCTGGTAATCCGTCCCGTGGGAGAGAGGACTGCAGTTTCAGGGACAGCAGCACCAGGCGGCGGTGGTAGCTGTAGCAGCACCAGCAGTGGAAGCAGCACACAGGGAGGAGTATGGCAGACCATCTCCACTATACTTGCTAGACACTTTAGTCCGGCAGATGCAGCAAAGGTTCATGAACAGCTTATTAAGGTATATAAATGCAGCATCATCTATTTTTTTTTTCGTCACACAAGTTGACAGCAGTGCATATTTAATAAATGTCAAATATTAAAGTTGAAAGGGCCAGTTATGGATGATTTATGAACATGTAGTGGTAACAATGAGATACTAATTTAATTTCTGGAAATCTATTATTAATAATTACTACAATATTTGTATAATGCTTTTATCTTTTAATGAGAACGGATTTTACTGTAGAAAGTCGGTGTACTGACAACTCTTGAGTAGGGCTGTGCGATATGACCAAAATCTCATATCCCGATATAAGACATCTATCGTCCAATAACGATATAAATCACAAAAATTTTACATTTTCTGTACATTCTGAGAATCGCGGGCAGCTCGACTTGCGTAAAGTGTTTCCAGCTGGGCGTCGTGTACCTGGAGTCGAGTGTTTTAACTGATGCATGAAACTACACATTTTTAGACATAAGTTGTAACGGCCGCTGTTTTCTTTGTGAGTATTTATTACACGGCGTGCTGCAGGGAAAAGCCTGTTCTAACGTTTGAGTCTAAGGTTGTTGTTTTTTTTTTTTAGCACCTGTCAGCTCTTTTTTGCTTCTCATCCTTAAGTACTCTGCATACTCTTTTACGTGATTAAGTTTATTTTGAAAAGTCTCAACAGGATCTTGAGCTTTATTGTGAAAGGTTTATGTGGAAGATAAACAAGCGGACACGCAATGGTTTTACTGTCGTTGTTGCTAACGACAACGCATAAAAACAGGCGCTTGTCTGTCCATAGTGTGGTTATATTAAATATAAGAGAAAGAGAGAACTTTAAGACATTAATATAGCCACTACAGTGACCATCAAAACAATGAAAAAATATTGCCGTAAACAGTTTATTTTGCGACACCACGAAACAAATGATAGCGTAAAATGAAACGATAGATGTTTTTATATCGTCATCCGATATATATCGTTATATCGAACAGCCCTACTCTTGAGTTTGTTAGTTGATCAGCTCCTATCCATCCAACTGTGCTCACTAATTAGAAGCTACATTCAGCTGCTCCCTCATTCACGAGGCGTTGCCACAGCAGGTAGCTCTGCATGCCTTCCCAACGAAACCCCAAAGGGATTCATGTCTCCTCCTTTCACTTGTTAGGCAAATATGTAAACCACTAAACTATGGAGCCACTAATTATGCTGGGCTAAATAATTAATTGAACAACTCAGACCAGTAGCAGCCAGACATGCGTGTGTGTTTGAAGGGGGGGATGAAGCATTATCGCAAAATCTAGTTTGGCCTTTTGCTGCCAAATTCTGTTGTTATCCTGAAATTGTTTAATTATTTGCGTGCAAATAATTTTAACATCATTACAAAACAAACAGTCAAAATTGCAAATTAGCTTACCTCCACTTACGTCTACACTTTTTGTACTTAACAAACTCCTTTTAAAAGCAACAAAAATGTTTCTGAAGGTCATGCTTCCAGTCCTTCATGCATTATTTCTAAGCCAGAACATGTTGTAAATAAATGCACTGAAATGTTTTTAACCTGCTACTTTTCAATATGTTTTTATTTCTTTTTTTACTTTCTTTCTTTTCTCAAGGACTATGAACGTTCCCTTCGACAGCTTAGCCTCGATGACATTGAGCGCTTAGCGGGGAGGTTGCTTCATCCGGAGGGCGAGGGCATGGACACCTCATACATGGACTAAGAATGCATAGCTTGAAGCTGTTTTTTTCTAATTGTTGTTTGAGAGACGCTCAGTGCTTTGACATGCATACGGTGTTCAGAGTGTTAGACTGTGAAAAATACAATGTCATTTTTCTTACAGAGAGCCCCAGGGTGAGCATGGATAACACTGACTGTTTATCTCAGCAATAGGGCTTTCTTATCTTTGATGAGAAAACTTGGCCTCTTGAAATTGGCCCTTGTCATTGGTGGCACAGTAACCTCGACCTGATCACATAATATCTGAATACAAAGGAGTCCATTTATGAAGCTGTCTTCACATGATCTCTGGCTGCTACAAATTCCAGGGGACACTAACTTCTAATGGAGGGTATTTATTAGTAATATTTGGGTTGCGTGATGACTGGGTGTTTCCTGTTATAACCATCTGTGCAAAGTTCATACATGTTTTATTCTGTAACTTACTGATGGCCATTGTATGTAAATAACATGTTTATATATATACAGATATTAAAACACAGGAAGAAAAAAAAAGTCTATCTTTCCGCTTTTCTTGTGTGCTTTTTAAGTGTCAGAATATATAAATGTATAGGCAGTGTGGTTTGATTTGAGGTTTCACAAGGCGGGACTTTACATATCAGCCAATCAGATGCTAGGAAACCTCGTGACTCAAATTTTTGACCAATTGGATTGACTGAGTAATACGGTTCCGCCTATGTGATCAATTGACGGTCTGTATCTTTATGCTCCTAATTTTGGATGACATTTCGGGTGGAATGAAGGGTTAACGCGTTATTTTAATACAAACTATGAAGAACAGGAAACTTGGATAGGAAGGAATATATCTTGAACATTGGTGAGGTCAGCATCGGGTACCGTTTCTTTAGCAGCTAAGCGAGTGTAAGCAGTTAGCTAGCTTATCCATTTCACTTCCTCCCTTTACCCAATAGATTTAGCAAGCTATAGTTAGCACATAACATCGAGTGTCTCGGTTTGTGCTGTCACCATTTGTTGCACTGTTAGTCAGACCTGGTTTCATCCCAGTAGTTGACAACTCGTAACCAGTGTTTATCTTAAAATGCCACTTCAAACTGGTGCTTAACCTGGGAGGATTGAGCGTGGTGTTACACCCCTCTCATCAGGACCACTTCTCCCTCTGACGAAGCTATACTGCTTTTGTTTTTTTAACTGTTTTGAAGTTTGTTTTATCTTTGCTTTTGTGTGTGTGTGTGTGTGTGTGTGTGTTTGTGTTTTTAATTAATTAATTAATTTATTTTTTTAAAACCCAATGTAGCAACAGTGTCCGGTCTGTTGGAAGGATGGAAACTCTCATTCCCACCATCAACCGGTTGCAGGAGGTCTTTCTAACACTGGGGGCGGAGATCATACAGTTACCTCAGATAGTCGTGGTTGGATCTCAGGTAGGCTAGGACGCATCTAAACTACTGTGCAAAAGTCTGAGCTACCCATGATTTCGTTATATTTTGTTTCCAAGCAGCCAGGCTGTCTTCTAATTTTTAAAATGGTCTTGAACAATAGTTCTTCAGGTTTTCTGAAGGTCTATCAAAGTTCTTCTTTGGAGACTGCCTACTTTTTTCACTCCTTTTCAGTCAAGTCCTTGTACCTGAGCTTTTTTACAGAAATGTTTTGTCCATTTCTGTAAAAAACAAAAGGCAGACAACATCCGAAGAAGAGGTTTGAATGTCCTTCAAGAAGCCTGGAGAACTAATTCTGAAGGCTACTTAAAGAATTGACAAAAAAGTTTGCCCAAGAGAGCTTGAAGTAAAAAGCTCAATGGTGATGCAGTTTTATCAAATTTTTATCTATAACATTCCATCATCTGTCATGTATGCTGTAGCTGAAGCTGTAAACTGTGTTCATGTTATTTTTTTTATTATATTCACAATGGCATATCCACACTGCATGAAAACTTTGCAGATGACTGTATCAGGGTTAAACTGGTCTTATCATGTGTCATAACAGAGTAGTGGAAAGAGCTCTGTGTTGGAGAGCCTGGTTGGACGGGATTTCTTGCCTCGAGGATCAGGAATAGTCACAAGACGACCCCTGGTGTTGCAGCTTGTTAATGTCCCCCCATTGCAGGAGAGGCTGAAGATCGAGAACGGTAAACAAACACAAATCTGTCACTGTTATATTCCTTTAAAAAAAACAAAGTCAAGTTTAGGAAGTTAGGGTATGCAGAAGAATGAGGAGAATAGAGTAACAGAAGGTTGTTATTAAAGTGTATACTGCATGCAGTAGTTAACGTGCACCTTTTCTCACTGTTTTTAACTGCTATTCCTTTTATGGTCTTGCTTTGCTAACACTCTCTTTCTTCCTCTTCTCCTTCACTGGCTTTTCAGGAAATGGGATTAAGCAAAATGCCCAAAACAGCTACCCAGGTCTCTCTACACTTGATCTGCATGCACTTGTCTTTGTTTAACTTCTTCATTTCTTTTCTGACATTTTCTTCAGCCTGATCTTTCTGCGTCTAGTATGAATACAAGTGGCTTTGTCTTATATTCAAATTAGCATAATGTCTCTTCAAAGTCTTAGTTTTATCTGTGTTAAAATTCACACTTACTCCTATTTGTCCAGGTGTCAAAGCTGAAGAATGGGGTACATTTCTGCACTGCAAGAATCAGGTTTGTTTATCTTAGGCATTCAAATAATATGTACACTGCTTTGGTTCTGTATTGTGTGCTAGGATTATGTGATGTGTAATTTTCTCACTCTTTTAATAGATCTTCACAGATTTTCAGGAAATTCGTCAGGAAATTGAAGCAGAGACTGAACGAGGTTCAGGCGACAATAAAGTGAGAAGAACACTTTGATGTGCGCTCAGTAATGCTGCAGGTTCAGCTGTTTCCACTGGATTCATTATTTTCTTTCTCTGTTTTTCATATCCAGGGGATCAGTCCTGAGCCCATATATCTGAAGATTTTCTCTCCAAAAGTTCTTAATCTCACTCTGGTTGATTTACCTGGAATTACTAAGGTAGATTCAGCCTCTTGACAGGGATGCTGACTGGATATGATTTATGCAAACACAGTGACGTTAGATAATCATTAACAATGATCGAATGTGTGCTGTGGTTAATGTAATGTTGGCCGCATACTGCTGTTGTTGTCTTAGGTTCCTGTTGGGGACCAGCCAAAGGACATCGAGGCTCAAGTGCAAGAGATGATCTTGTCCTTTATCTCCAATCCAAACTGCCTTATCCTCGCAGTGTCCCCTGCCAACTCTGACTTGGCCACATCTGATGCACTAAAATTGGCTCGTGAGGTTGATGCAGATGGTAAGACATTATTTATACAGGGTTTTTTTTTTCCTCAGAATTTATCTTAATTTTCTCTCTCTCTCTCTCTGTGCTTACTGCATGACGTGCTTCATTTTTAAATTGTTACATAACATGCTTTCATTTTTAAATTATCAAATGCGTCGAAAGAAGTAATTTCATGCTACTGATATAGCCTGTCTTTACAGTTTAAAAACCTTGCTGACAGGAAAATGAATGTTCATGTGCTCCCTTTGGCTGTGGTGATAAAGAGAATGATTAAATGGGGGAACCGTTCACCCTGAATGATCTGTGAATGTTGTGTTGGTGTCTGTCAGGCCGTCGAACACTGCTGGTGGTCAGTAAGCTGGACCTGATGGATGCAGGAACCGATGCGCTGGAGGTCCTTCTGGGTCGAGTCATTCCAGTCAGGCTTGGGATTATCGGGGTGGTTAACAGGTTTGGAAGAAACAAACTTGCTTGTTGATCTATAATTAAAAGTATTAATATTCTGATTATCTTACTGAACTCGCTGTTTTCTTCTTGTTGTAGGAGCCAGCATGACATAAATACTCAGAAAAGCCTGGAGGACTCAATGAAGGATGAGCAGGCTTTCTTGCAGCGCCACTATCCCTCGCTAGTGTCTCGTGCTGGCTCTCGCTATCTGGCCAAAACTCTCAGCAGGCTGCTCATGCACCACATCCGGGACTGCTTGCCAGACCTCAAAACCCGAGTGACTGTGCTGAGTGCCCAGTACCAGGCAAGACTCAACAGCTACGGACAGCCCGTAGAGGATCACAGTGCCACCCTGCTACAGATAGTCACCAAGTTTGCCAGCGATTATTGCAACACCATAGAGGGAACAGCCAGGCACATACAAACCTCAGAGCTGTGAGTCTGACCACACTCTAGTTGCATCTGGTGGAGCTTTTGTTTTCTGATTTAGTGAAATGCCTTAACTCTTCTTTTTAACACAGCAGTTGTTGCACAAATCTGCATTTTAACTTACTTTGATGAGCGTCCCAAAAGGTTGATTCTGTTCATCTGGACGTTTTCAGTGAGAGAAACGTTTCGTCGCTCACTGAAGTGACTTCTTCAGTCTCAGCTGATTGCAGTTTTCCCCAACCTTTTAAACAGGACATTTGCATAATGACTGAAGCTAGCCCACTAACGAACAATGGCCTATGAGGTCAGTTTCTTGATCATTAATATGAAATTGTTATGAACATTGATCAACAGCCACTGATCAAAGACCATTGGTCAATGACAGCTGATCAATGGCCTTGAGTACTATTCGCAGAGAGGTGGGGAATGGCTTCAATCACAGCACTGTAAGATGGTGAAACGTGAAAAATATACCATTACGCCCCCTCCTCAGCCTTCTTGATATGATGTTCTTCTGCTTCCCTGGCCACTGTATCTGTGGCGATGCTGTTCGCTCTTTGTCGTAGCGTCCTTATGACACACAGTTTGTGCTCCAGTGGGTGATGAGGGTCAAACCTTAAATACTTTACGTTACCCATCAACTTTTAAATGTTCCCCCTTAATGATGGAAATCTCAAAGTCTAAGAAGGCGGTCTTTCTTCGTAACCTCCATGGTGATCTTGATGTGTTTCTCCACCGAGTTATTGTGATCAGTGAATTGTGGTACCTCCTGAGATTTGATTTTCAACCAGGTGTCATCCACATACCTGTACCAACGACTTGGGGGTGTTCCAGGGTAGGATAACAGAGCCCCGTTTTCCACTTCTTCCATGTACAAGTTGGCCACAGTGGGTGAAACTGGGGAACCTATGGCACACCCATGTTTCTGCCTGTAGTACTGACACATGTATTTGAAATAGGTGGAATGAAGACACACAGTTCCACAAACAAACACACTTGGTCGGTGCTGAGAGTGGTCCTGCTGCTGAGGTTGGGGTCATCCTGTAATCTCTTATGAACTACCTTCACTGCTTCAGTGACTGGAACACAAGTGAAGAGAAACGTAACATCATGTGAGATCATTGTTTCATCTGCCTCCATTATGACACCTCTAAGCTTCTCAACAAAATTCAAAGTGTTCTGGATGTAGCGTTTAGAGCTGCCTATCAACGGGTTGAGGATCAAAGCCAGAAACTTTGAGATGTTATACGTGACTGAGCAGACAATTGGTCTTAAAGGTACACCCTGTTTTTGTATCTTAGGTAAACCATACAGACTTGGTGTAGCTTCCCCTGGGTGTAGCCTGTGGTATGAGGTCTGGTCAGCAGCATTGTCTTAATCTAAGTGCTTCAGACAATCTATCACCCTCTTCCTGTAACCACTACCTGGGTCTTGTTGTAGGGGTTCATAAGTATTTTTGTCAGTGAGCAGTGACAAAATTTTTCACGACAGTCCTTCTGGTTAAGTGAAACCGTGCACCTACCCTTGTCGACAGAAGAGTGATTACATTGTTTTCCAGATGAACAGAATCCACTTTTTGGGATTTGCTAACCTTGATGATTGAGACCGCATCGAGACATTTGACGAGCGTCATGAGAGTAATGTCCTCGTGCTAATGTAGGTGTAAACTAAAGTGGTATCAGCATCTTCCGTTGGCACATTCCACTCTGCAGCTTTTACCATTTGATGATTAATTCATTAAAATACATGGGGAGCAAATATTGACCCTTTTTGGTTGACTGCATTTAATCTTGGCACAGCTAGCATTGCTGACACACAGGACTGAGACCCAGCACTGATATCACAACTTTCACCTTTCTCTTCTTTCTGCAGCTGTGGAGGTGCTCGGATCTGTTACATATTCCACGAGACCTTTGGCCGGACATTGCAGTCTATCGACCCCCTGGCGGGCCTGACTGATCTCGATATCCTCACTGCTATCCGTAATGCTACTGTAAGCTTCTTCTCGCTTCTGTTTGTGTAGCTCTACTAAATCCTAATTCTAGTCAAGTCTGGACCTGGTGTGTATTTGTGTTTGTGTGTATGATATTTGCCCTGCAGGGCCCACGGCCAGCACTTTTTGTGCCCGAGGTGTCCTTTGAGCTGCTGGTGAAGCGGCAAATTAAGCGTCTAGAGGAGCCCAGTCTGCGCTGCGTGGAGCTGGTTCATGAAGAGCTGCAGCGGATCATCCAGCAGTGTTCCTCCTTCAGTACACAGGTGGGACCACAGATCATATTGCACTTTACACATGGTTGAATAAAGAAAATAGTGCCGCAGTAATTATTACAGAACCGTGTTAAAAAACAGCGTGTCTTTGCATTTTTAAGGAGCTTCTTCGATTTCCCAAGCTGCACGATTCCATTGTGGAAGTAGTGACTGGATTATTGCGGAAACGCTTGCCGATTACTAATGAAATGGTAATCCACAGCTTAAGCAAGATCATCATTTTTATATTAATTATATTAGTCATCCCACTGGATGCTTTTTTTGCTTTTTTTTTACTTTCAGGTCCATCATTTAGTAGCAATAGAGCTTGCCTACATCAACACAAAGCATCCAGACTTCACGGATGCGGCGCAGGTCTCCGCATCTGTCAACAGTCAGCAGGTAGTAGTTTGTTTCTCACTGCAGGGACTTTTTTTCTGCTTGGCTAAACAGCAGACACTGTGCTCTTTAAAAGCTGAAGTGTAATTCATAATTAAATATTAAAAACACTTTCAGAGTTTTTAGTGGAATCCCAGCCTAAAAAAACCCGTCTTTTACCCTCTGAGTTGCTTGTTTTCAGGCAGAGGCTCTTGACGGAGGGAAGCGCTGGAAGAACGAGAAGGTCACGGAAGAAAAGGCTGCAGCTGCAGGCTTTGGGAGCCCCAGCAAAGGCCAGGCCATTAACCTCCTTGACACAGTGAGTAGCGGGATTAGCAGTATGACAAAGCACTGAAGTCATTGCAGATGGTCAGTATTAATATTTTGCTTGGCCCTTCTCTCTGTCAGGCTGTGCCAGTGTCCCGAAAGCTGAGCTCGAGGGAGCAGAGGGACTGTGAGGTCATCCAGCGTCTCATCAAGAGCTACTTCCTCATTGTCCGCAAGAGCATCCAAGACAGGTTTGACTGGCACAAATCCAGAGCACCTCAGGGGACCCTACTTCCCCTTTACATCACGTTCAAAGCTCAGTTGTTGCTATTGATTACCGTAGTTCAAATTTGGCACAAACATTCAGTTAGAATAAAGTTGGTCAAAAGTGACATGACCTTACTGAACTCGCAATAATTCATGTGGTAATTATGTTGTCTCTTATAGGACAAAATGATTAATTGAGATCAAAGTTCAGCTTTGCTGTGACAGCATTCTGTAAAACCACTTCTCTGGTTATTATTCAGGAGCTTAAAGGCTTTTATACACTGGACATGTAAAATTTGTTCAAATGTTTTGAGCGTTAAAAATATTTTTTGGGCCGGCAGCATAACTTCGCTGACCAATCAGACCACTGCATTTTCCAGCAAGTACGCTGTAGGTCCGTGAGTCGTTTGGTACCGGGCCGCGAGAGTTGAGGCTCGGGTGTAAAATTTATGGTTTTTATCGTTAACTCGGTTTCCCTGGGTCTCAGTGTTGTTGGCGCATTTCAGAAGGACGCTGCTAATAAATTTACACAACTACACAGTGGATTCGTGTTTATTATTATATTTACAAAATACCACAGTTTTTGTCTTGGTCATTTTATTTTGTTGTATTTATCTGCAACACCTTAAAGGCTGGTCCGTGAAGATATTGTCTGAAATTAAATTGGTCTGTGGCGCAAAAAATGTTGGGGACCGCTGTGTTAGACGACAAGTTTGGATCCAAAAACTTTGGGAAATTCTTTGTGTTTTCCGAAAGCGCTCCGTGTGGCCTTAACTCTTAGATAAAAGAGTAGATCATATATCTTGGCCATTTCTGAATTGATGATACTGATCAGTGGTTAACCAAATATCTTTAGAGACTTTTACATCAGTAACACAAAAATCTGAAGGCTGTCTGTCTAGCTGACCCATTAAAACACTGAGCCTGAACTTTAAACAGTTAACACGCAGCCCTGTCACTGTCCATTTCATACCATCAAACATGACATTGCTAAATCCTCCCTCAAGGTCTGAGAGTACTACTGTGACCACTGTGGTTCCCGCGGAGCTGTATTTTGGTGCAGAAGGAGCTCATGCTGATGGATTTCTGCCTGATGATGCTTAATGCGAGTGCTTGTACGATCTGTGTTCAGAGAGCAGTTTCTGATTTATTCCTTAGCGGAAATGTTCCCTGACTGAAAGTCTGGGTGAAGTGTTCGCTCGTATATAAAATGTTGTCTGCTCCGGTTATATTAAAGTAATGATCCAGTTTAAGTCCATTTACTTGCATTTGC
Source organism: Haplochromis burtoni (assembly GCF_018398535.1). Classification (NCBI taxonomy): domain Eukaryota; kingdom Metazoa; phylum Chordata; class Actinopteri; order Cichliformes; family Cichlidae; genus Haplochromis; species Haplochromis burtoni. Next base: position 801,646 of record NW_024582423.1, read on the forward strand.
CTGCATGGACTGGTTTTAGCTATAGACAGGGGTGGGCTTGGCTCCAACAGGCAGCTTAGCCACTCAGTCAAAAGTTCAGAAAAGTGTGTTCAGGCTTCCTGAACGACAGGCGTACAAGTCTAAATGTCAGCTCAGGTGTAACATTTGTAGCTGTGTTTGTTCAGGTGAGACGTATCGTGATGCTCTTCTTCTCCCAACACTTTTAATGTTATATCAGTGCTGATATGTATTGGTCAGATGAAAATGTTGTTTTTTAATGAAATCCATCAGATTTTTCCCTCATTTGCATCTTTTCTGCCTGGCCGCAGGGCACCGAGAGCAAGCGTGCCACTGCGTGCGTGTATTAACTTCACAATTAGATGTGCCTGATGGTGCTGTCAGTGTGGCTCAGGGTTAGCAGCTGTTAACCTTTTATCTTATCAGTTGTTACTTAGATAAAAGAGCTGCATTGAAAGAGCAGTCTAACTACATAAACAAAGGCTTCTTATATAATGAGAGCTTTTATTTTTCCTCTAAAAAAGATGCAGGGGTTATATTTACATGTAAACTAGAGGGTGACACATTTAGTGAGGACATTAGATTTAGTCTCTGTGGATATTAACTCATGCACTGTTTTCCCTACTTTTACTTCAATTACTGTAAGGGGATTAAATATATCAGCATTAGCAATAAGAGTTTTTGTTCTGGGTGTTTTTTTTTTGTTTATTTTGTATGTGTCTGTCTTAACTGTGGTGCTCTGTTAGAGAATAAGTGTGCAGATGTTGATTCCTGCAGTGATGTCTGTTCTCGTACAGCTGCTACATGCATACAAATCAGTGTTTCTTAATATTAGTTTAGTGAAGTTGTTTCTTTTTTTAAATATGAGATTAAGCACAAAATAAATCAGCAGTAATGATCTGAACAGGGACTCAGCTCTAACTCTGGAGTCCCTCGCCCTAGTTTCTAGTCAGACTACAGCTTTCTTGGTTGGTGGAAGCATGCAAATTCAGAATAGTAGCCCTAGTGTAAATATCATCGATCTGTGTGTCTACAGTGTGCCCAAGACAGTGATGCATTTCCTGGTGAACTACGTGAAAGAACATCTGCAGAGTGAGCTGGTGGGTCAGCTTTACAAACAGCCACTGCTCCAGGAGCTGCTCATTGAGTCACAGGACACAGCACAGCAGCGGACTGAGGTTGCTCAAATGCTTGAGGTAAAATTGGATGATGCAATTTGTTCTCTGAATGGGTTCTGAACATCGTGGAACAGCTAGTTGTTTTTCTTTTTCTTTTTTTTCTTTTCTCTGCGGTCTTAATGCCAGCAATTTAACCAGCCTTTCTTTCTGTCTTTCTTTCTTTCTTTCTTTCTTTCTTTCTTTCTTTCTCAGGCGCTTAAAAAAGCCAATAACATCATCTCTGAGATCCGGGAGACTCATCTTTGGTAGCCAGAGGAATGCAACAACTTCTTTTGTGTCAAAGGAGAGCTCTGAGAGTTTGAGAGTGTATGTGAGTTTTCGGCAGTCTGTGTTAATGTGTGGCAGTACCACTGTTTTCTCACGGACCAGTGACCATAGCACATTCAGATCTACTTTTTTTCCTCTCTGGCGGTTGCACTGAACAGCATACCGGAGCTGTTGCTTTTCACTGTGAATGCTGAGAGAGAGAGAGATCAATCACACTCAGGCTGAAAGTGTTATTTAACAGGTAGAATGTGACAAGCATAGCCGCGAACAAAAATTTCCTGCAATACTTTGTGTGAAAACCTTTGATGGGTCATAAGTTTGTTTTATTTTTTTGTAATGTATGTTGTGTATGGAGTATTTATTTTCTCTGTGTTTATTTTTTTTTATAAATTTGAAATGTGTTCACACTGCACAGCTCCATGCTTTCCAGGCAGTGGCTTCCTCTGAGCCCACTTTAGCAGGTGCTAAAACTATGTTAGATTAGATTTCCTGACTTTAATCTCCTTTGTTGGAGTGCTCAGCAGATATAGAAATAAAGTGAAAATCAAATCAATGCAGACTGCAATGCAACACTAAAGACAGGCTGCAGTCATTTAAAGAAATCACAGGATGACTGCGGATTGTTTTTCCAGCTCCGATGCTAATCAATATCAGGTTTATTTTCCAGTCTCGTTTGCATATGAGCCTATTTTTACTGCCTGCTGTAAACATTCCAGTTTTAGGTGAGCAAACCAAACATGCCCAACATATCCTTCCCTCTGTTTGTGTACGATTTTAGAAGACTGCCACATTGAGCTGGACAGCTTAAGTATAAAGTGTGTATGCACCATAGTGTTAGTCAATTCTTACACTTGAAGTGTGTTTTTATTTTTATTTTTTAACCATTAAAAAGAGTACGCTTGTTATATCTCAGATCCACATGATAGCACTGAAATTTCCTGTAGCTTCGTTTCCTTCCCCACAAAACCAATTATCCACTTGTTTCCACTGTTAATGCTACAGAGATATAAGCTTGTTCGTATTACTGACCCTTTCCTGCCGCTCAGATAAACTGCCTCCAGGAAAGCGAGACAATTAGAAATGTAGATGAATCCTGCCTGCAGTTGTTTTTTTTGTTACATTCCCAACCAGAAACCTCAGTCTTAATTTAACCTGACTCATTTGCCCCTGTGCCAGTCACTGTTTCATTATGTAATATTCATTAATATGTAAAATAATGCATCTCTTCCCGGCTTTCCTCCCCCATTCTCAGGCTCAGATAATAGCCAAAACTAATGTTATCCTAAGAATTAGACTTTTTCAGGAAGACCTGCTTTAAACAGAAAGTTCGCCCCTGATCAAATATACATGTTCTCCTCCTCGGCCTGCAGTGCTGTTTATCTACTGGATTGTTTTGGTATGAAAGAAGACGGCTCCTACATGACACAGGGCAACCAGAGGTAACTCGAGTCAGAGTTTTCAGGGTCCCCGAAGGTGCCTCTCTTCTTTACCTGGCTAAATTGCTACGGTAACTGATGCTGAACACATGACCCGGTCAGGAGCATGATCTGATCAGTTTCCTTTTAGGATCAGGTGGAAGCACAGTGTTTACACTATTTTATTTTCAGTTTGCTTTCAGTGAAAAGTTGTTCCTTGCTGAAGGAATATGTTTTGTATATGCAACTTTTTGAAGCCGTACTTTACTAACGCACTGAAGCCCAGCTATAAAGCTGCAGCAGCACAAAGTGTATGTGGCATTGTGACAGGAATTTGCATACATTCGGTTGGTGATGCAGAACGTCTGTGGTCCTAATCTGCTGCTAAGTCTCTTTACACTGCTGGAAATACAGCTAATAGAGTACAAATTAGAAAATGAATTGGTTACATTTGTAGACTATATAGTTAATAATTTCACTTTAAGCTGGCGACAAGTGATATCCACAGCTCTTTTATGTACACACCTGTGATGTTTAAGCATATCAGGTTTAAAGTTTATGAGCTCTAACATACAGCTGTCACATTAGAAATAAACAGCAGCACCGAGACCCACCAAATGATAAAATAAGTATATTGGAAGGTACTTCAGGCTGCTCCCTTATTTCCCGAGAGGTCGTCAGAGTGGATGAAACTGTGTGTTTGATTTGGCACCGGATGTCTTTCCTGACATGACCCTCACATTTTATCCAGGCTTGTGACCCTCGCAGGCTGGGTTCCCAGAATTGAACCGAGGATCTATAGGCGAGTGTGTTTACCACTCAGTGTGATTTTGATAATAATGAGTTCATATGATATATATATATCGTCATTACTTTCTCCTCTTATTTGCAACATCGATACCATTATATTTTACTGCTGTATCTGTCTGTCTGTGTTAGGCATGTGACAGACTAGCTAGGGTGTACTCTCCCTCTCATTATATCACAGCTGAGATTGGCTCCAGTGCCCCTGCAAACCTGAACTGGATAAGTAGAAGAAGATGGATGGATGGATATATGTACTAGCACCACGTCAGATAATGTCACTTTCTGGAATATGAGGTGCTGAGTTTATGTATTTTAAGGAAAAAGAGTCAAATGATGCAGTCACTAACTGACGCTGTGATACCCGTTATCACCAGCTGTTTTTAGGGTTTCTTTTTGTTTGCTTTTTAACCAGTTAATGCAAAGAAAGCTTGGCTGAGTTGAACTTGCTTGATTTTTAGGTACCTTCAGCACCGCAAAGTGAGAGCCACCTAGCCCACTTCTGTTAAAGAGATGGCATCAAATTTCTCCAAAACTGTGCAATTCACTCCAAAATAATCCAAACAGATAAACTCTACTTGAGGCCAGAGGGAAACGTGTACACTTTGGGTGGGAAATTTCTCATTAAGGGTACTATTAAACAGTAATTCTGTCTTCACTGTGTTTTTCTGAAAGCCCTGTATACGGTTGCATGTATGGTTCAGTATGCATGTGTCAAGGTATGAATGAATGTATATTTTGTATTATTTAAATGTATATTAAGATCATGTGTCAACTGCCTCATGAGTTCTTGCCTGCCAATATTTGTGATAAATGTTGACTAAATGTCATTTGGAGGGTCTCATTAAACCCTATCAAAGGATCCCATGCAGTGAAGTGTGTGTGTCTGGTGTCATAGACAACATGCAGCTCCAACAGTTTTCGTAAAATGTGTTTGTTTGTTTTTTGGTTGTTTGTCCCCCACAGAGCTCTAGCAGTAGATGTGATTGGACTCACTCTTCTTCACTATGTTGATCTCGAGCGACTGAAAAAGTCTTTCTTACAGATGTCTCTGTCACAGTTACACCAGCATGATGAAAACAGTGCGCAGCTATGAAGTGTCCTCCAGGATTTCAGCACTCGCGCACTCTTTCCCATTTTTCAAACCTCTCTTCTCTGTTTGACTCCACGATGCCACAGAAAGAGTGAAATTTCACTACAGTTATCTGCTCTCATTTAGATGATGGATTGTCACCTTTTGATGTCAAGGCAATCCAAGTTAAACACGAACAGGGGTTGAGGAGCGAGGTGATGGATGAGTTGAACGTAGCGGTGTGAGGAGAGTGCTGGTCATTAATGTTGGATGAGAGCGAGCGAGGGCACTACAGTCCGGGAGAGTGCAGTACTGGCACAGCAAGGCAAACATGACAGTTGAGATCGGTGCTGAATTTACAGCCTCCACCAAATATTAGAGATGCTGTATAACACAGCAGTCAAACCATTTACAACAGAGGACAGCAGGCTGAGCAGCTTCATTCACTCGGTCGGCGCTGAAGAATGAAAATGAAGCAATAACTAATAAACTCTTTTTCTCAGGTGATTATTTTAAATTGCCTGCACTTTGTCTCCCACTGTAACCAGTTATTCTTATTGCCCTCTTATAGCACACCCCACCTCCCCACCAACTGAGACTAGACTAGACCATACCAACTCTGATGTGATGGGAGGGGGCTTGGCTGCGGTACCGTGACAACTGCATCCTTTGGGTCACTCGTAACTAGCTGACTGATGCTTGAATTTTTTTCCGGTGACATTTTTGCAGTGGTATAAAAATCCCCGCGGGCTCGCCAGCCTATCGCGGGAGGTGCGGAGAGGTTTTCGAGCTGCGTTTCCCTCCTTGTGTCTCATACACTATTGAGCCAGTCAGCAGAGCAGGCTGAACAAAGCCATGGGAGAGAGAGAGAGGAGCTTCTGGGAAGAAATGTCTCTCACTGACTCTGTCGCCTCGACAACCGGGTAAGAAAGGAGGGGAGGGAGAGAAAGGACTGGGGAGCATAAAAGGAGAGGAAAACAACACATTATGAACTGCCGGGGTTAGAGGATTCTTGCAGAGTGAGGGGAGAATAGTGGATTTGTTTTTGTGTGGGTTTCTCTGCTGAGGGCTCCCTCAGTGTGCCTCTTGATGAGTTATTAACTATGACATTAAAACACTAACTGATCATTTCTCTCCCCCCCACATGAGTGCGTGGAGCAGATGAAATTACAGAGCACAAGTTCAGCACATTACAAGTGGACCAAACAGGCCTGATCGCCCCACCTGTAATTTTTGTTTCATCAGCCTCAGGTAAGTCTCTCCCCTGTGTTGCAGATTTCTTTTGCTTTGATGGGATCGCTTATTGTTTTTGTCTGATCTTTTCTTTTTTCTTTAAATTAAATGTGAATATGAGATGCTGATTGCTGAAGAAATGCAGACCATTTAAGCTGTTCATCTAGAAAATAAAAGATAAAGTGCACTAATTGTTTTAGAAAGTTGTAGGAAATTGGTTTCATACTGTTATCTATGTCCTCTTATGCTGCCAAGATAGAGGGGAAAAAACTACCTCCAGTGTAGTATGAGGCTTTGGTGTTCAGTTTCATTCAGGGGAGGGAGAGAAATTGAATTTTAGATCCCCTGGATGCCTCACACTGTATGCACAGAGCTTTGCGCTTTGCCTTCAGTTTGAGCAGGAATTCAAAGACAATAAGAAAACGAACATCTCTGCTGGGTGCAGATGGACCTTGAGAGTTTGATTTGAAGCACAGATTGAGAGCGTGTATAGAATTGGAGGCAGGTCTGCCATAAACACACTGCTGAATGCTCATGCATAAGGAATATATTCATAAAGCACTAGTGGTGAAATCAATGCCCCTTTAAATGAGGTGCTATGCTGGCTGAGCCTACACCAAGCTCAATGTGTGTGGGTCAGCAGGCAGCATGCGATATCCATATTGGATGAGATGAAGAGGAGATAAACTGAGGAAGGTGGAGGTGTGTGTGTGTGTGTGTGTGTGTGTGTGTGTGTGTGTGTGTGTGGTGTGTGTGGTGTGTGTGTCTGTGTGTGTGTGTGTGGTGTGTGTGTTTGTGTGTGTGTGTGTGCGCTATCAGTATTGAAGGTTACAAATCTCTCACCTTTGTGGACAGGATAGGGATGTGGGGGTAAAAAAAAGGCAGCGAGACTGATGGGAAGAAAAGGGCAATAGATTGAGGGCAAACAGAGTGCTGAGAGAGATGTTGAGAGTAATGATGATATGTGAAGGGTTCAGGCTCACAGCAAGCTGGGGATTGCTCGGAGCGTACACCTCGCCGGCTTCACATCACCCAGAGATGTAAAGGAGGGTAATAACACCGACACTGAGCTTATCTGTGTTTTCACGGGAGAGGCCGTGCGTACATTAGGTTTCCAGTTCATCATCCTGGATGCCCTCATCTCGCTGAACACGACATACGAGACAGCTCTGTCCATCACCTACACCTGCTGTGCTTCCAACGAGCTGGCAGGTACAGCACAAACATCACTTGTTGGGAAAAAAAAATGTAAAAGCTACAAAGTTCCCACGTGAGCCTGAACGCAAGCGGGATGTCAAAGCCATCAAAAATTCATTTTCAGACAATTAACACAATTTTACACCTGAAAACCCAGCACGTGCAACTTCACTCCAGGCCTCCTGGTGCATTCACCTGTCTCATTTGTCACAATGTAACTGCATTACAGACAGAAAACCACATCCTCTCCTTTAAGAGCGACGCAGCTTTAATATACACTCAGCCATATGGCAGACTGCTTTTACACCAACATACACTTAAAGCACGATGCCAGTTTATTCTTATTTTTTAATCCACACCTGCGCCGGTGTGGATTAAATCGGCTGCTCTTTCCTATTGATTTTTTTTTTTAGAAGCGACGTTGAACAGTTCTGGCAGCTTGTAAACACATTAGTTATACCAGGCTGCGTACCGCTCGCAGTGCTTTGCAGATGTACTCCACTCATAATTATTGTACACGAGGCGCAATGTTCCTGGATGCGAAGGAGTGCCAGACTCATCACGAAGAGACGAAAGGATGCGTCCCCGAGGCCGTGGGTAGTTATCTCTCCCTCACTGTACCTGCACGCCGCTGCGAGGCACGTGTAGACAGTAGAGGGATCATAAAAAGCAGGTAGAGCTTGCACTGAGCCTGCCTCACTCTCCTAATTCATTCATACATCCTTAGTTTGAAATCTGCTCGGCTTGTGAGGCTTTTTTACGAAGCGGGCCCTAAGATGCACCTGTAGTGCTGCCGCCCCCCCATAATTATTAACCAGCAGAAATTTCTTTTTGACAGATTTTCAAGGAGCCCACGGTTTGTTTGATGTTTGATGTCTGATGGCTGCGCCGTCTCTTCACCCACTTCCCCGTTTTTCTCTCCTCTCTTCTCTCCCTTTCCCACTCTTCGCATGATATTTCTGCACTTCTCTGTATGCCTCCTCTCATCTGCTGCTGAGAGCATCACGACCAAAACATGCTTGAGAGGGGAGGGCAGGGGGGCAGAGAGGATTACCAAAATCTAATTGCCAAAATTAGTAGCTGTATTCAATTTCATTTACCCCCCCAAGTACAGAATCATATCGAGTTTAATTCTTCGTGTTTTTCAATGCAAAATAGTGACGCTTGGACCGAAAACGCATTTGACGAGGAAAAGTCAGCATTAGAGGAAAACAACATAATAGGACTCATTATGGAATAATAGCCCACGATGGCTGCAGATAACGAGTCATAATAAGTTGAAATTACACCAGCAATTTGGAACAAATTATTTTTCCTTGTTATATTAAAAATATATGTCTGTGTTGTTTAAGAGAAAAAGGTCACTGAAAAGAATGATTAGATGGTTTTCTTTTTGTTTAGTGATGCATCCTGAGCTTTTGTCTTAAAAAACAAAAAGCTACCAAACAAACACCATTAATGCGTTTATCCTCTAAAAATGCGGGAAGCTCACATTCACACCGCGCGCCCCATCTGCACTCCCATTAAAAGGGGCAGCGGTGCCCTTGTCCGTGCACTTGGATGACATGGTGCTTAATAAAACAAAGTGTTGTCCATTTTTAAAAGAAGTCCCAAATTTGGCCTTTTTTCTAAGAACGTGAAATGCAGGGCGGAGCTCTTGCTTTCAACTCCGCAGGTTTTAAGATCTATTGAATGTAAAATCCAGCGTGAAACCATGGTGGATGTTTGAGAACATCAAAAGTGTTTCTCTCAAAGGGCGAGGAACTGAAGGGTAAAGGATTTTAATGATGTACCCGTTAAATACATCCCCCAGTCTGTGAGCCGGAGTCTGACTGTTGCACGGTGGCCGCACAAGGAGGCTGGCTGTTCCGAGTGGAGCACTCCCTTTATTGCCACCGTGAAATCAACTACGTTTAGATGTAAGAGCACAAACTGTCCCATAAATCAGCACGCCTACAGTTCATTTGGCATCTTAAGGGTTTGCCTCTCAACAGTCTTTCTTCCCTGCTCTCCAACGGGAGGAATCTTTTTTTTGCAAATATCGATTAATCCGTGTCATTTGTAAATTACTCTCTTTTATGATGGATTTTTCACTCTAGCTAGAAAGCTGACTACAGCTATCTTTTACACATAATTATGATTCAATGTCTTACCTGGCTGACCTTAAAGCATCGTTCTAAAGAGAATAGATAAATTGCTGCAGTTAGCAGACTCACTGCCACTTGAATGCAAACTGTCTGCAATGTCTTGCCTGAGAGAAAAGAAGCGGTGGGGTGGGGGGGAAAGTGACACCTATTGACACGATTAGTCGAAGGCTGCCCATCGCTGGAGATAAACTCTTTATACCCCGCTCACTCTTCTTGTCACTAATTAGACAAGTGAGATGATTTAATTTGGTGCAGGGTGGAAACAACTGCATCGACTGGTCATATGTAGAACCCCACTAGTATACGCTCTCCGGGTGATAATGGCTTGCATGGGCTGGCAGAGAAAAGAATTAAATCACAGCTTTTTAGCCCGTCTCACCCCAAGCTCTTGTGATCAGCATCTTAAAGCAGGACTCGGCCAGCCATTTTCTATTACGAGCCCTTGAGGGGAAGAACAAGAAGGGGGAAAAAGGTCCCCCTCGCTCAATTTTCTCCATGCGAGCAACCAGTGGACGGCCTTTCTCGCCAGCTGCTTCAGGATAGACTTAATTCGCTCGTGTCCTTGCTCTCTGAGCACAACTTTCAAAGTTGCCTTGTCCCCCATTCTGTCGCAGCTGTGCTCATGTTCACCTGACCAAGTGGACAACAGCCATAACGTTAAGTGAGTGATGATCAAGTGGTCTTATGTGTCCCTGACAGGTGCCGCAATGGATGTGGATGATGAGCCGTTGCTGTTTCACACCAGCTGGGGTGGTGAGGAAGAGGAGGAGGAGCTGGAGGAAGAGGATGGAGTAGCACACGCCGCGGAGCAGAGCTGTTCCTCGGGGGATGCTTGGGTTTGTGGACTGTGGAAGGCAGTGGGGTGGGTTTACACGCAACCCTGGGCCAGTGGGGCGGTTTTAGGGGCAGCTGTCCTGCTGCCATGTGCCCTCTTTGCCTACATGCTGCTCTACTGCCCTCCTCTGGACATAGACCTCTCCTACAGTGCCTTTGAGGTTCACAGCCACTTCTCAGCTGAACGTTTTGACGCCCTCGCCATCGCCGTAAAGACTCAGCTGGGGTCGTGGGACAGACGCAGGCGAGACATAGATAACATGGAGTCTGAGGCGCTGCGAGAGCTTCTGCTTGAGAAGCTGGGCAGGAAGGAAGTGTTCAATAAGATGGATAATGAGGACACGGGGTCCTCCGCTCCTCAAGGGGACCCTTTACAAGCCAGCGATCATCAGAAGAGAGGAGCAGCAGCAAGCAGAGATGAAAGGACAGCGCCTCATCTGGGTCAGGGGGAAACGGGGACGCATGAAAGCATAAATCCAGGAAAAGGGGAAGAAGAGGCGAGATTAGGGGATGGAAATTCAACTTTTTCCCTCATTAGGAAGCGCAGATTTGTTCCCAATTACTACTTACAGAGCCAGGCTCTGTGGAGGATTGAGCTGGTGTTTGTGGCTCAAGGCAAAGGCGAGCGCAACATCTTCACTCCAGAGCGCCTGCAGACGATACACCAAGTTGAGCGGCTGCTCATGCAGCACCCACAGTTTCATCAGTTCTGCTGGAAGCCTCTGGAGTTACTGAGGGATCTGCCACTGGGGCCGTCCTACTGCTCCCCACCCAGCTCCCTCCTGTCATACCTCTACCCCAGTGAGAGAGGAGGCAAGATCTACTATGATGGCATGGGCCCAGACTTGGCTGATATTAAAGGCAGGTTGAAATTCCAGTTCAAGCTTGAATGACTCCTTGGGGTAGCCCAACTTAACTTTGCTGATTCTCCTCATGTGCAGGTTCTCTGGGCCTGGCCATTACCCACCCGCAGTTTTACTGGTACGTGGATGAGAGTCTGTCCCCGGAGCATCTGTCCTCATCCCTGTTACGCAGTGAAATCCACTTCGGAGCTCCTCTGCCGTCCTACTACTCCCTGCAGGACCGAGCGGATGAGCAGAGAGCACGCTTCAAAAACTTTGTGGTCCAATATGCAGACATCCTGGCCAACCAGTCTACCAGGTCAGTAAAAACTCTCGTATTCACGGGTACTGAATGCTATTGCAAACACTCAAAGTTGTTTTGTCTGTGTGGCCTGTTCCAGTCAGGTAAAGGTGCTATATGGGGGAACAGAGCTGTTTGATGACGAGGTGAGACACACCTTCCACAATGACATGATGCTGGCTGTGGTCAGCGGAGCCTGTATTACTGTGCTTGTCTACGTCCTTACCTCCTTTTCTGGTACAGTATCCCCGTATTTCACTTACAGCGATGTGTGTACATGTTTCTGTTTGAAGGCGCAGAAATATTTACAAGCTTCTTCTTGTCTCTGCGCAGTCTTTTTGACTTTCTTTGGACTTGCTAGCATCGGACTGAGCTGCCTGATGGCTCTTTTCTTATACCACGTCGTGTTTGGCGTGAGGTACCTGGGCATTCTCAACGGAGTTGCAGCGTTTGTTATCATCGGTATCGGTAAGTCGTTTAAGCAATAGTTTGACATTTTGTAAAACACTTTGTGTTTATGAAGATTGATGCCACTTTGGGGTTTGTAAAATACACCGAACAGCCTTATGACCACCTACCTAATAATGTGTTGGTCCCCCTTTTGATGCCAAAAAAGCCCTGACCCAGCGAGGCATGGATTCCTCTAGACCATGATGTTAGCAGCAAACTCTGTAAGTTGTGCTGTATAGCCTCCATGGATCGGACGTGTTTCACCAGCACATTGGACAGATGCTTGATTGGATTGAAATCTGGGGGCCTTGGAAGCCAGGTCAACACCACAAAATCATGTTTTTGTTCCTCAAACCATTCCTGATCTGTTTTTGTTTTGTGGCATGATGCATTATCCTGCTGAAAGAGGCCACGGCCATTAGGGAATACCGTTTCCATGAAAGGATGTACATGGTCTGCAAGAGTCAGCATGGGCACCCTGACTGGTCTGTTGCTACGCAGCCCCATTTGCAACAAACTGCAATGCACCGTGTATTTTGACACCTTTCTATCAGAGCCACCATTAAGCTTTTAGAGCAATTTGAGCTGCAGTAGCTTCTCTGTTGGATCGGACCACACGGGCCAGCGTTCGCTTCTCATGTTCATCATTGAACCAAACCTGTCCATGACCCTGTTGCTGGTTCACCACTGTTTCTTGGACCATTTTTGATAGATACTGAGCACTGCAGACCGGGAGTGCCCCATGATAGCTGCTGTTTTGGAGATGCTCTGGCCAGTCATCTAGCCAGCACACTTTGAAACTCACTCAAATCCTTATGTTTCTTACACATCTACTTAAAGGACCAATGTTCACTTGCTCCCTAATATAACTCGTCCACTAACAGGTGCCATGATGAAGAGATGATCAGTGTTACCACCTGTCAGTGGTTATAATGTTATACGTAATCGTATGTGAAGCTCAAGGCAAGCTTGGCTTAGCTACACCTAAATACAGAATTGAAGAAGAAGCCACAAGCCTGGCTGGGTCTAAAGTTAAAAAAAAACTGCCTCTCAGAACCACTAAATCTCATTAAAATGTAAAAGTGCCACCTTGTACTTTTACAGGGGATTTAATTACTACTTCTAGTGACTCAGTGGAGTCTTGTCACCAGTTAAGCAAATGGCACAATCCCCCATAAAACCATAATCCCCTCCATATAACATGCTGTAGTAAAGCTGTGTTGTGTGCAGAGTAATTATACAATGTATAAGTGTTAATGACTGACTTCACTGTGAAAATTCCCTGTATTTCTCTGCGTCACGTAGGTCCCCATCTAGCTCCCATTTCCAGGCTTTTCATAGTAAACTAACAAGCTGCAGGCTTTAGCTGATTTCGCGCACAAGATGCAAACATAATGAATGACCTTTTTATTTTCTGACTCTCAGCTGTATGTGAATGCTATGAAATGAGGAAAACTACAACTCTTTGTCATGAGTTGTGCTAAGAAGTCCTCCTTTTGTCTACCCTTCATCTCTCAGGGGTGGATGATGTGTTTGTGTTCATCAGCACTTTCAGACAGGCTTCTCATTTGCATCAGCCGCAGCAGCGAATGATCTACACAATTAAAACAGCTGGCCGAGCGACATTTCTGACCTCCTTCACGACTGCGGCCGCTTATGCCGCTAACACCTTCTCTCAGGTAATTATGGAACTGAGAAAGAAAAGAAAATAACAGCGCTTAATAGGACATGTACAGGGTGTATAAATGACTCTCCTACAGTGGGTGAATAGAAGTGCCTCTCTCGGCAGACAACCATTTTTCCCACGATAAGCACAAATTGAATGTTTCAAGGTCCTTTACACTGCGCTTTGTTCACCTGACACTCAGATCCCAGCCGTGCATGACTTCGGCCTATTCATGGCTCTCATCGTCAGCTGCTGCTGGCTTTGGGTGTCTGTCTTGATGCCTGCTGCCCTTTGTATCTGGACACAGTTTGTGGAGCCTCGTGAACATGCCTGGTTGAGCTGGTAAGCTTTTGCTTCCTTACTTTTTGTGCTGCGTGACACCCACCCAGATCTAATCCCCCTCAGCTGTCTCTCTCTCTCTCTCTCCCCCTAAACTCTCCACCCCGCGAAGCTGGAAGCTGTTTTCGGGCCTGTCGGCGAACCACAGCCCTTTGTCGGACGAGGATGATGATGTGGCTCTTCTGTCAGTGGAAATGGAGCCAGGTAAGATTATTATCTGCCTAGCATCGGAATGAAGGCTGGCAGGGGGATTGGTTGTAAGAATGTGTCTCGCGGGGCACCTCTGAGGCTCTTTTCCTTCGTCTCTGCCAGGCTTCTGCGACACAGACGGCGATGCGGCCATCCTGTCCCTGTCGGTCGAGACACCTCTGTCCCCTCCGGGGCAGCGGCACGTGGGTGTGGTGAGCACCAATCTTCAGTGGGCCTTGAAGCACTTAGTGGCTAAGCCGGTTGTGGAGCGACGGAAAACTGTTCTAGGTGAGATTTAATCTTAACTCAGAACTTGCAAAGACAACATCAATTTATATCCCAAAACTCAGCGGTTGGGGCTTCTAAGATATTGTGTGCAGAGCTCTTAATGTTTGGTTTAGATGTGAGAGTCACCTCAGGCTTAAGTAAGAATTATTGAAGAAATTCTGTAATCTCTGTTTGCCCTGAGGGGATTCTGCCTGTCAGAGTAAGTGCAAAGCATTCTCATGAAGGATTCAACCACACTCTTTGGGAGTGACTGTAATTGATCCTCACTGCTGATCTGTCCCACAACTGTTCTATCAAACCCTCTTTTCTGTCGTTGTTTGTTCATCTCCCTTCTGGCCCAGGTGTCTTTCTCCTGGTTCTGGTCTTCTCAGCTGCCTTCTGTTGTCTCCTGAGGCCGGCCACTCACGCTCCCCTTCTTTTTCGCCAAGATACAAACCTCCAGAGTCTGCTGGCTCTGCGGAGCAACCTCAGCGGCCAAGGCATCTCCTGTCCCATGTGCTCAGGTAAGAGTGGAAGCACAACTCTGTTAACTTCTTAGATCTGGAACGAATATCAAAAGAAAAAAAACCAAACATGTCGTGTCCTGCAGGTGTGTTCATGGAAAAACCCCACCCACTTCCCACCCACGCTCCCTCGTCTGCATTTTTGTATCCTACACATCAGCAGAGGCCGAGCAGGACAACTCCCGCTGCTGCTCCGAGTGGAGTGAAACAGGACTCACTCACTAACCAAACAGGTAAAAACCCAGCACATAAAAAAAACCCCAAACCCAGCCCTTTTCTCATTTAAGCCCTGTTTCCTGTCTTTAAAATCCTGACCTTTGTACCTTTTTCAAGGCCCTCTTGTGACAGTGTACGTATCAAAGTTAGACCACGGAGCCTCTACAACCATTTACCGCTTCTCCCTTAACGCCAGCATCCCGTCCCCGTGGAAGATGTGCAGCACAGAGCGTGAGGTGTCATCATTCCAGGTGTGAGAGCAGGAAAAAAGTCAACCTGATTATATTGGTAATAATTCGAGTCCCACTAAAGCAGCTTACAACTAATCTTGTTTTATTTGAATAGGCTTTTAATCAGCCCCATGGCAATTACACCGCCAGAATGACAGTGTGTGTTTCCCACGTATACCTCCCGTACGACAGCTGGATGATCACGTCCGGCTCGTGTGATCCTCGTCATGGCTGGACGCCAGATTTTTCCTTTTATGTAGCATCATCCCCACAGCAGCACAGCAGGTGAAGGCACAAAGGAAGAATGTAAAACAGAGACTGAGACAGGCTGTCAGGTTGTTTTAGTGGGGAAATCTGTCATTTTTCAGCTCTGCTTTTTCCCTTTAGGAAGTTGTACTTTGCTCAGTGCCGCCTGAGACCTCATCCCAGCCGCGTGTGTGTCAACCCGCCAGGCTGTGGCATTAGCTCTGGGCCTGATGGACCTTCACGGGGAAGCTTTTATACGTTTTTTCCCAGCGGTGAGCGAGCAAGCTTCTCGTGATAAACATAAAGACTGTTTGTTAACATCAGGAAAACAGTTCTCACTCCGCATGAGTCACACTGCGCAAATGTCTTTTTCCTGTCATTTAGCTGAGTCTTAACTACAGAGAAAACGCACTGATGTGACTTCTCCTCTTAAAGTGAATCCTCTGGAGAGTTTTTTTTTTCTTCTTCACAGTACACCAGTTATGCAGATATTTTTGCCCCGTATAAATAAACGTGGTTGAAAGGGTTTTCTTTGCTTCTATTTTCAAAGATCCCTCATCTGCTGCCAAAACGAAACCATCCAAAACGTTTGGCTTCAATCCGTGCAGCGGCGGTGTGTGCGGCCAACCGGCGGTGCGTCCTCTGGTCGACACCGGAGCCATGGTTTTCCTTGTGTTTGGGATCCTGGGAGTGAACCGAACCGAACGCAGGGACAACCACGTGATTGGAGATATGGTGATGGTCACACCTGCGCCACATGCATCTTAAACTGTCGACTGGAGGAACGCCGCACCGGATTTTAAAAGGACTTTCTCACCGTTGTAAATTTGTTGTTTGATTCTCTCCAAAGGGCAGCATTATACTGGATCCAGACTTTGATATTTTCCAGGAGATGGGGCATCTTTGCAAAATCTGCAAAGCTGTTAGTGCAAACACACAGCTCGTAAAGCCGGGAGGAGCACAGTGCTTGCCGTCAGGTAACATTTGCTTATCTGATGGGAAGGGAAAGTAACTTTTCAAATGTGGGGTTTTTTTGTGGCACAAAAAAGTAGTATAAAGTCAAATCAGCAAGGTTAGGCCTTCTGATTTGACAGCAAGCAGGCTAAAAAGTCTGCTGTTCCTCACAGGCAACAAGCTATCTTCCATTCTGCCTCTTCTTCATCCCGAGTGCCACTCTCTCCCTGAACCCAACCTGCTCCCAGGGCAGCTGTCCCATGGAGCGGTGGGAATGCATGGAGGGAAGGTCCGCTGGCTGTCCATGGCCTTCGAATCTGTAAGTCTCTTCATCTCCATGCGACAAACCGCTGTCGGTTTCAGAGTTGCCGCAACGCCTTAATTCTCTCTCTCTCTCTTCCTCCTCCTCCCTTGTAAGACCACATACAAGGGAAAATCCTCATTTCAGACGTATTCCGATTTCCTGCAGTGGGAGAACTTCATCCAGGAGCAGCTCGCAACTCTCCCGCAGACCTCTTCTCTGCAAAGAGGCTTCCAGACGTGTGAGCACTGGAAGCAGATCTTCATGGAAATCATAGGCAAGTGAGAGGTGGAGCAGATGTCAAAGAGATGCAGTGTTTGTTTTTTCCTTTTCTAAAACTGGAGACAGATAAAAATGCCGAAAGTGCTGCCCTCTGGTCCTGTTGTAGGTGTGGAGAGTGCCCTCTGGAGTCTGCTGCTGTCTCTGGCCATCTGCGTGGCAGCTGTTTCTGTGTTTACCGCACATCCTCTGCTGCTGCTGCCCGTGCTCGTGACCATTCTCGGTAAGAGCCGCACTAACATATTTACATTTGAAAGTGATGTTTTCAAATAACCAAGAGTGCATTTCCCTCATGTTTTTGGTCTTGAATAGGGGTGATCTGTCTGGTAGTGGCGCTCATGTATTGGCTGGGATGGGAGATGGGAGCAGTGGAGGCAATTTCTCTGTCAATACTTGTTGGATCCTCGGTGGATTACTGTCTACACCTGGTGGAGGGATACCTTCTGGCTGGGGAGACCACACCTTCTATGCCTTCTCATAACTTGGTACACGACTATTCTAATTTCAAATTGACCACAGCGTGTTTTTTTTTTTAAGAGTCTGCACTTTTTAAATCTCTGTTTTATTCGCAGGAGCCTCAGGCCGAGAGGCAGAGGCGGACTCTGGAGGCAGTGAACCATGTGGGTGTTGCCATAGTGTCCAGCGCTGTCACCACAGCGATCTCCACAGTCCCTCTCTTCTTTTGTGTCATTGTGCCTTTCGCCAAGTTCGGCCAGATTGTGGCCATTAACACGGCCGTCTCCATTTTGTTCACCCTGACCGTGACTGTGGCCACGTTGGCCTGCGTGGCCCCGGCCCGCTTCAGCAGACACCCAGGCGCTGTACTCAAGGCCAGCCTGGCTGTGATGGCAGCCGCCTCTTTGGGAGCAGCTCTGTGGTGGGTCGGGGGACAGCTGGGTGCCATGGCCTGGCAGTCACTCACCACATAAACACTACTGATGTCACACAGAGGCGTTCCTCTGTATGCAACCTGTGAGAACTATTTTCTTTCTTCCATGTTTGTGGAACAACGGCTCAGTACACGGTTACATACTTTACAGCACAAAGATGTCAGAGTTATCACAGTTTTTTTTCTTTGTTCTCACTTGTATTGATCAGTGGATTGTTAAGTATAGAGGGGGAAAAAAATCCCCACTCTGGGTGTCTCTTTTTAAAATCTAGTGTAACTGAATATGTGACTCATAATAGTAGGTTGATCTCTGATTCACACGAGCTGTTTTTGGTTTGTTTCCCCCCCTTCATCTTCAGCCCTAGATGATGGAGTAATTGTTGGGAAACACTGACTGAGTCACAATTTTCATCTGTGTTACTTATTGAGTTGTGAAGAGTTGCTGACTGTTCTGTGACCTGCTTTTGTGAACACTGACACAGCGCAGCGCTGCGATGTCCGTGAAGACCAGTGTTAATGGTTCACTTTGATACGTGGCCATGTTGTGAAGCATCAGAATGTTTCTTTGGGTTGTTTTTTTTTTTTCTTATTCGTCGTTTTGTTTTCTTTGTCTCGATTTTGCACTGAATGTGATTTTTCAGCCACATTTGTATCAGAGCTTATGATGTCCCACTGTGGCTGGATTAAAAGTTCTATAAACCAAATTTATACTCTGTTTTTATGTTAAATGTAATGTAAGATGATGTAAATGTCTGCGTATGCTGCTCTTACTCATTCTGAACTGAGCTTTGGATGCTGCCAACACACACACGTTTAGAAGAACTCTCAAAGCCAATATTTAGCACAAGTCACTTTCCTCTTTTGTGACTTCGTTTTATCTCAGATCTTACAAAATGCTTCAAGGTGTCTATTTTTGTCATTGGGTTAAAAGAGACCTTTTATCAGCTCCTCAGGTGTACCCTCCACAAGCCCTCCGCCACACTCACAGCCTCTCACTGTAACCTGCTCGGTTCTCCCACAATTCAGAGCACCACTCAATAGCGTCTCCACTCTGCCCCGCAGTGAAGGTGACGGCCATTTGTCAAACCGCACAACGTAACGGTCGGGGGAGAGGGGCCGACTGCAGCAGGAGCAGTAAATTCTGGTTTATGTGCGTGTTGTTACTCGTGGATGTCAAATAAAACAGGTGCAGAAAAGCTCGGGGTCTTTTCTTTTTGTTTTCCTTCCTCCTGCACGGTTATGTAACGGAGCGGCGGGATGACGGCCTGTCGCTGTTGGCTTATAATCACATAATTACCGGGAGAGCTACTGTAGATTGCTTCGCATCTCTGGGCGGCTGTTAATAACTCATATGAAAGAGGTCAGATGAAACAATGAATTGCATTAATGTTTCGGTTATTAAATAAAGGGACGCTGTTCTACACAAAGAGGTATTTTCTACTCAGCGTGATGGAAATGGATGTAGGAAGATGAGAACAAATAGGAGTAAAATTAGAAGGGAAAAAACCCCGTTGACTTTTGTTCTGGAGAGACTTTAATTTCCACTGTGAATGAAGGGGAGTGTTTGAATGTCTGCGTACCTTTCACATTAATTTCCTTCTTTTTTCTATTACCGCAGTGCTTCTTGTAGGGTACCTAGATGTATCGAGCTTGATATCGACATCTCTCAGTTATTTCTGTCTACCATCTATTGATAGCTCTCTCGCTACCCCTTCATTTATCGATAGCTCTCTTTCTCTCTCCAACCCATCTTTATAGAGATCTCTCTCAATACCCATCTAGCTATCTATCTAATGCTATTCTCAATCTCTTTCTACTTATTTCAATAACTCTTGAGATATAAAATAATGAGAAATATTGAAATGTATCTCTACTTATGTTTATTTATACCCACCTATAGCCATGTCTATTAATTTACATGGTATTTTTTGGTTTTGTTTGTAAAAAGATCTCTCCAAGCCTGCAGTCTTGTTACACATTTATGTATGTGCAGTACTTTTGTTAAGTAAAGGGCCTACTGTCAGGCACTCGAGCAGTTTTTTTTTTGTTCAGCAACATCGCTCTGCTCCTCATATTTTCATGGAAAGAAAAAAAAACAACAGGAGAGTAATGGAATAATCAGAGGGAGAGTGATGTTACATGTAGAGGAATGAATATTTAGCAAAGTGGAAAAGCAAATGCTTTCCTACTGTCGTCTGGAATGAAAAAGCTCCCGTCTATAAATACTGAATAACAGATAATATGAATAAGAGATAGTCTGTTTATATTTGACTTTGTTCTTTTCCTGTGTTTGCAAAGGTTCTTCAACAAACTTACTTCAAACAGGGACCATTCAAGTCCTCTGGTCTGTTACTCCGTCTTGCACGTCCTGGGTAATCTCTGCCAGAACACAATTTAACTACAGTGGCCTAAAAAACAGGTTTACAGAGCTGAGCTCAATTAGCAGTATGGATAAAAGGTCAGTCATCAAACAAGTGTGTCAGACCACAGAAGGCTCATGCAACATGGTGCTGAATAATAAATAAAGAGAAGGAATGAGTTAGCAACAAAGTATATTCAACACTGACCATTGGCTATACATTGGAAGGCAATTATAAGGCTAATTTCAGAAATACCTCCCCCCCATTACATTATATATGTAATCACTATGACAATAAATACCCAGGCTCATTTGGTTCTTGAGAAATACTTCATTGTAGCAAGAAAAAGGCATTTTCTCTGGAGAGAAATTATTTTACATCAGACGTGTAAATCAACACTGAAACATAAGTCATATCTTTATTACCCCATGTTACAGGGCACACACAATGTTCAAGTATGCCTGAGGAACTAAATGGAGCAATTACAAAAAAAAAATATATATATAATAACAGAATAAGAGATAAAATGCATTTAAAAACAAGTGAACTGGCATTGCATTTCACAAAATTCCATAAGCTCATGATTTTGGAACAATTCACTGTAAAGTGCTAATTGGTTCGAGCTGAGAAAAGCACACGTTCCCTTTGAAAGATCAAACATTACTTTATACACGGAGGTACAGTAATAGCCAATCATCAGGCAAGCAATTACCAACCAGAAGATATGGACCACATTTCATTTATTAGTCCTTTGATAAGATAACAGATTCCTACATTTGCTTGTTAATGGTAACAACGAGAATCTTGCCGCTGGTTGTCAGGACAAAGCCAATTACAAATGCTGGTGTTGTCACGGTACCGTTTTCCTCCTTGCCTTGGAATTACATGCACTTGACTGACATACAGTATCGATATCTCAAGTCAAGTCCTTTTAATCCTCTTATGGATAGGAATCCTTGAATCAAAGGGATGAGAGGAGAGTGAGGTGAAGAGAGCCTTTACTGAGGAGTGCAGGAGATGTTCCCCATATGCCTCCTCCTCTTCTTCTCCTCCCCTTGCATGTGGCAGGCTGGCCTGACAAAAGCAGGGATCTGTCCAGCTGATGCCCGCCTTCCTACAGGTCCTGAGAATCCACTATTTTCCTTTGTGCCTTTCTCGGCATGTATTTAAAAAAAGAAGAAAAAAAAAGAACAATAAAAAAAACAAACAAACAAAAAAAACATATCTGGTGGTATTGGGTCAATACATTTTCCCCTACTGTCCACCTAAAGCAGACATCCACCCTCCCACCCCAATCCTAACCATAGAAAGGTAAAAACAAGGTGTACTGCAGAATGGCTTTTACTCCTCACAGTCTGTGGGGGGAGCTAGAGCCCCTAGGAGCTGAGGTGCGGTTGGTGGTCTTGCGGCTGTTCTGTCGTGTCTGATTCATTTTGTTGGCCGAAGGGATCCGAGCGTCTGGCTGGCGCCTCCCTTGGGGGCCCCTCCGTTTGCCCCTTTGCCCTGCACGGCCCCTTCTGGCCTCCGCTGGTCACTTGCGTGAGTGCAGTGTGTCCTGGAACTTGGTGCTGGTGTAGCGGACGTGAAATCCCTTTTTGTTGATTGTGTCGTCGGAGTGGAACTTGATCACAATGGAGTCACCGGCCGAGTAGATCTCCTCTGGAGGCTGTCAGGAGGGACAAAACAACAGATTCGTTTGTGGCTTTCTGCTTCCCTGAACTTCAATTCAAACTAAAAGGACTTCACACAAGCTCAAGTCCAATCAGTGAGTCTGACAGAGAGCTTCTTGACTGCTACTGCTGTAAAAGCCAGGGGCCATGTGAGGGTCTGGGTCCAAGACTAGCCTTCTGCAGCTTTCTCCTCTTTTTTTTTTTCCCTTTTGTTTGTTTTTTGCTTGAGCTTCATATTGAAGTGCACCGCTGCAGAAAGCTTATTTCTTCCCTGAATAGAGCCATATAATGTGTTGCTACACACATGCTTCAAAAAGAGGTAATTGCATTACGTGAGCACAAAAATATGAAACATTTGACCTAAGTGTTTTTCAGAACACCATTATCATGTGAAAATTGATTTAAAAAAATTAATTCGAGCAATCATTAGTTAAGGCGCCGAATCAGCTGCCCCGTGGTTGTCACAAAGATGAGCGTTGCAGTGTCAGAGCAGTCAAAGCCCGCGCAACCAACTGTAAACACACCGGACTGCCGATTAAAGCCGCCGGTGAAAATTCGCCACAACATAACGCCCTGTAAGTCTTGGTTTATTGGGAAAGGGATTTTAAACAAGAAGAAAGCGGCCCATTCTATTTTATTGTAGACCCAGAAACAATCTACTGTGTAACTGAGAAAAGCCTCGGGGCTGAAAGTAAACCTCCCCCACAACGTAATGAGTTTTTACTCTACTTTGGACTGAACTGTGTCAGTTTATTTCAACCTGTTTTATAAAAGGAAACTTGATTGAGGAGCTGCTCCCCGAGGAACCCGGGGTGTTACGTCCCCTACAGCGAATGACTCATAAGAATGCGCGTGAATAAGAGGCCAAAGCTTATTAGAAAATCTTGTAAATGAAATCAAGCTGTTCTCTAACCTGATGAAACTCGAGTTACTATTCCCCACAGGACTCATTGTTTCATAGACCAGCTGCAGCCTCCATCGGCTGATTATTTCACCGCTGGAAGTAAGTGCCAGAGAGTCCAGCGACACCCAGGGAGTGACCAGCTATGTTGACCTGTAGCCACCTCCACAGCAGCACTCAAACTCAGGAGGAGCCCGCTGGCTTAAAGCCAGAATCAAAATCCCCAGGCCGGGTCAGAAAAGTCACCCCATTACAGGCGACAGGATCAGTTTTGACAGGATTAATAATTCCAACAACTCCCTGATAATTACATCCGGGCAGTCACGGTGCTTCTCTGCAGAAGGAGTTACCCAAAAAAGAATCTCAGAATTATTGGATAATGTTCTTACCCCTGAGCCACAGTAACGTCCCAGCCGTGGAGACTTTGTGTCAGGGCCATCGAAGAGCTCCATGTAATCGTAGCCGCAGTCCGCCTCTTCTTCGATCTCAAAGGTCTGGAAGATGAGCTCCACGCCGTAGCCTTTCTCCGCCGAAATCACCCACTCGCAGTCAGAGGCTCCGGGGTAGTTATTGTCTCCAAACTGGGCATGGGAGAACAGGTCCTTGGTTTTGACTTCCGCCTTTAGTTGACCTCCACACTCTGAACAGAAAAGTTGAGTTAAGCATTTTTGCAGAGAAAAAGAAGTGGGCTGATGGGAATCAGGGCCAGCTGTGCTTTTGTGTCTAGAGTCATCCTGTTACAAAAGGAGAACATGGTCTGAATCATCCCATTTTGAGACAGGGTGGTGAACATTGACCTATAAATCCTGGAAGAACATCTAAAGCCCTTCATGAAGTTTGATATGACTAATTGACTTAAAAATAACAAAAACCGATGTGAAACTGTACACTGTTTTTTTTTAGGAGAAAAACCCCTGAATGCGGTAATATAACTCTCACCCGCAGTATGGGAAGCCTCAAAGCCTTTTTTCTGCACAGAGTTATCAGAGAAGAAGCGAATGAACAACTTGTTGCCGCTGGATGTGATGGGTGGAGGCTTCTTAGTCCCACAGAAACGACCCAGTTTCTGCGCTTTTCCATCGCGCCCGTCATAAATGTCAATGTGGTCATAGGCACACTCCAGGTGGGCCTCCATGTCAATCTCATTGAAGGCCTGTTAGAAATGAAGAGGAAGATCAACTCGAATGATAAGGCTTAGACATTAAAGCCCTTTGTCTTTTAGCGAGATAGTAAGGTAATATTTCTAGAAGATAAGAACTCAATTAACTCGGCACACGGAAGATCAACGCACGACATTGTTTCAGCAAATAACCGACTCTATATCTGTGGCACAGTGGGCAAAAATGCAAAAATAATAACAGAAGGGGGAGCCACACATCATCATTAGGAAGGCCATAACAGTTTCTGACATGAGCACAGTAAACACAGATGTCCTCAGCGGATTTAGCAATTCAATTATGCAGATAAAGCTGCTAACAAATAAATAAATGACTGACAAGCAGGAGGTTGTGGCACGTACGATTTTGATGCGGTGACCTGGAGTGGTGGTGAGCACCCAGGTGCATGCCTTTTTGCTGGGGTATTTATCTGGCCAGTTGGGGCTGGTAATAATGCCGCTCACACTATTCACAGTGTGATCACAACCAGCTGCAAAAAAAAAAAAAGAAAAGAAAGAAAGAAAGAGATAAAATGTCGACACGGTGCTCTGCGTCAGGCTAATCTACAATAGGCTCAAGCACTGCACTCAGACTGTTTTCGCTCTCACCAAAATCTAAGAAGAAGACGAGTAGATAGATCTATTCAAAAAGACAAAAGACAAAAAATGTTATGTGCAATACCTTCTTTGCAGTCGTGTCTGTTCTCATGCAGCACAAAACCACTCCTACACTGACAGCTGTAGCTCCCAAAGGTGTTGACGCACTCATGCTGACAGCCACCGTTCTCCTTGGAGCACTCGTCCTTATCTGCAGGACCACAGAGGACACAACAACGCTGACGACTGCTCGCTTTGAAGACTTGACGGGTAGCAGATCTGAGTGAGTGAAAGCAGAGACCGTGCAGAACCCTGCCAGAAGACTTACCTGAGAAGAACTGCGCTTTAAATCCCTTTTTGGACACCGTGTTGTCGGATTTGAACTCGATGCGCATGTTGTTGTACTGCGAAGTGATAGCTTCTGGTTTCTCTGCCCCACAGAACTTCCCGTGTAGCTTCGAGTCGGCCGACAGCCCGCTGCGTACCTCCACGTAGTCGTACTTACAAACCTGCACAGGACGTGTTATTTGGTTTAAATTACAAAACTCAAGGAGGAGAGAAATGCTTCATTTGCTATGATTAAGGAGAGATGCGTCGCAGTGACAAGGAGCAAAAGTATAGAACAAACCCACCCATTGTTCATTTAACATAACCCCAAATCTCACATCATTGCCCTCAGTCTCGAAGACGTCAAAGAGCAGAGTGATACGGTACTGCGTGGGTGCAACCAGCTGCCAGATGCAGTTCTTGTTTGGGGGGTACTCTCGGGGCCAGCCTGGACTGGTTATCGAACCGTTCAGCTTGGTGATGAAACCTCCACAAGCAGCTGGACACAAAAGACAGAAAAATAAGCAGCTTGATATGCGTGCAGGTGTCCACACACAAAAATAAATAAATACATGATATCACTGTATATTTCTCAAGGATTGGTTCCAAATGTTACGCTGCCATCTGAGATTTCCTTTGAACATAACAACCCTCGGAAAAATGTGATTACTGCCTGACCTTTCTGCCAAAGCTTTGTAGTAGCAACGCAGGATATAACACAACAGCAGCAGCTGGTGATACTCATTAGATCACTTGGCTATTCTTAGTTAATTCCGTCAGTCATTAACTAAGTAAAACAAAAAGCTGTGCTGACACATGGACTGTGTTGAAATCCAGAAATAATAATAGTGCACAATATCTAACAGATATCTATATAAGCACAGGTTTCAGGGATCATTTTAACTCAATTTAAATGCAGGTTTAAAATATAAAAAATGTATTTTAACCATGTAAAGCCTGAACCCTGAAGTTTACTGAAGCAAGAAATTGAATATTTGCGTATACAAGTGCATCAGTCATCTAAAACATAACAGGGGGTTAGTGCTAAAAAAACAAAACAAAAAAAAACTGTCTGCAAGCTTCATGTGGAAATATTGCACGTACACCATGAATGTATATCCTTTCTAATATGCATTATTTTAATATTAACACATTAATAAGAGAACTACATTCAGTTATGTGCATTTTTAATTCATTTTAATGTGTCCGTCTTTAATTTCAGGCCCCGTTAATTCAACATCAGCGAAATATTTGTACACACAGCAAAGAGATGGGTAGCTGGCTGACTTCCTGTAGAGGCAGAAAGGGATTAAATGGTAATGTTGTGCAGCTGTGTGTGCTAGCAGTTGGGTCTTAAACAACAACATATAATTTGAGGTAAAATAAAGCTTTCATTGTTGTAACACAAATCAGAAAAGGCCGTGGCTGGCCAGCACCACTATTAATGCTGGCTGTTAGGAGAAGGACTGACTGTATTTATTGTATTTGGGTGGCTAACTGTGTAAAGTGCTTTAGCATGTAAATGACATGGTGAGCAGGGCTGGTGACTTTTCTCCCTGTACTTACCCTCACAGCTGCGCTTGTCAGCAGCCAGCTCATAGCCTGGGTCACAGGCACACTTGTAGCTGCCTAGTGTGTTGACACAGCGTTGCTCACAGCGACCGTTGTCCGGCTTGGAGCACTCATCCATCTCTGAACACACAAAGATATGGCCCTTTTAGCTGGCCCCCCTGGCTCAGTGGCTTACGAGAGAAAACCCTCCAAAACAACAGCAGAGTTGGGCAAAGAGGGTCGCACAGAACGCAAAGGTGCAAGAAGAACAAGGATATATGAAAGAAAATTTAAAAAGGTCATGACCTACAGAGTGAATGTTGGAACATGCTTTAATTCAGATGCTGACATTCTCTCCTAGATGTTGTCAGCACTTAAAAAGTTCACCTTTGAAGAAGTTTGCAGCAAAGCCGGCCTTGTTGACAGAGCCATCTGAGACAAATTTCATCCACAGATGGTTTGAGCTCGTTTTTATGTCATCTGGCTTGTCATAGCCGCAGAAGCGGCCCAGCAGAGGGCTGTTTTCAGAAATCCCATCGCGCACTTCTAGATAGTCATATGCACAGCTGTCGTGTCTCTCAATCTAAAGAAAAGCAGAAGATTTGGTGTCAAAAAGGGGAAAAATTAGTCATGAAATCCAGAAGAAAGCATGAACACTATTCTGTTAAAAACATTAAAAATGCATTGGTGTCTTACCTCAAAAGACTGGAAGGTGAGGCCTACGTGGAAGCCCTGAGCGACAGAAATCTTCCACACGCACACTTTGTTTGGCCTGTAGTCATCGGGGTAGTTGGGAGACTGGATCTGGCCATTGTCCTTCTTCACCTCCCCGCCACAGATGGCTGCATGTGACAGTAAAAACAACACTGAGTTATTTCATTGCTATATCATCAGTATTTTCCTTTGGAAAAAAAATAAGGTGCTCACTGCTGATTCACTGATTTATGCATTGGGGATTAACTGAATGCCTTCACACTCACACACATACATCATCCCTTTGCACGGTCTGCAAACAATAGAGCTGAATGTGAAACCTGGCCAAGATCTGATTAATGCAGCATAAAATGCCTGACACATCAGCAGTAGGAGAGCCAAAAAGGGTTTTTTTGGGGTTTTTTTGCTACAGCCTCTACACATATTGTTGGATGTGTGATCCGACCCTGCGTTCAGCATGCATGGAAGAAAATGAGTGCTCACCTTCATAAACAGCAGAGAAACCTTTTCCCACCCAGTTACTGCTGCTGCGGAACTCAATCCACAGGCGGCTGTCAGTGGAGATGATTGGCTCGGGCAGCTTATCGCCACAGAAACGACCTGGGTCACAGGTGAAAACATAAAATCAAACATTTGAACCTCACAACATCCGCAGTACTGGCAGAAATCTGTCTCCAGAGCTCTACAGAACTTCACACGAAGCACACTGCATCCACCAAAGACTGCACCCAGCTTTCACTTGCAGCAGTTGTTTTCTGAAACTGAATGTCTTTTAATTTTTTTTCCCTTACACAAAAGTTGACCAGGAGACATCTGGAGGTTTGTTGTTCGTTAGCTGCTCTCTGAATTCAGTTAAAACTGACCTTTAAGTGGTGCCTTCCTCCAGTATCCATCTCTGATCTCCACGTGGTCATACCAACACAAGTGACTCCTGTACAAATCCATGGAGGTGAAGTTCAAAATGATCTTAATAAAAAAATAAAAACCCATTACTGGGACAGCAGGGGGCAAAGGTCACATATTGCTAAATCTCAGATAAATATGATGAAACCAATAAACTGCATCAACATGAAGGAGCCAGTGATCTTTGCTTAAAGGCACCTCAAATCAAATCTGACACTTTCCGTAAGCTCGTACCTTTTCCCCCGGTGTGACTGATATTCTCCAGATGCAGTGCATGTAGGCCGAGTATCCATTTGGGAATCCAGGAGAGGAGAAATTCCCGCTGCTGTCCTGCAGACTGTCTCCACATCCTGTGCACAGAGACAAACGCACAACTGCACGTCAGGCCCGATGCTCTGCCAGTCAGTCTCTGTCTGAAATCACCTAAGCTACTAAAAAAACCACAACAGCTCTGAAGTAGATCCTCTGAAACTTGCGGCTGCGGAGACAGATGCTTGATGCTGGAATTATAACACTCAATGTGAAGAAAAGGGCAGTGCTTTCATGTTCAAAGGCACATCTGCTGATAATATTCAGCCACAACCCCTCATCTCACCCATCCCCTCCCCCACCTACTCCAGATGATGATCACACAAAGGAAACAAGAGAGTGTGAGACACTTTCTCTGAGCATCTTCTGAAAATAAACCTGGCCCACTATAAATAACCCGGCCCTCTGGAGGATGTGATGCATTATGTACGTGTTGCCAGTGAAAAAAAAACAAAAAACAAAACAGAAACAACCTTTAGTTTGATTGGCAAAACTAAGTGTGCGATGACTGAGTCCAAAACAATATGCAGCCTAGAAGAATGAGTGCTTGAGGCTCCAGCCAACTGGGGGAAAGATGCCTTTGATTAAGGCACGAGGAAATAATAGAAGGCTAGATTGGCATCTTCAGCTGTCCGTCTTGGGTGGCGTGTAAGCATTTACAATCACCCTTGGGTTTTTGTTCTTTTACCTTGAACTTCATTTAGTAAGAGTTAAGAAAACACTCTCCTTGCCTGTTTGCGTTCAAAGCGAGAAACCGACGAGCCCCGAGCTTCAAGCTGTGTGAAATAACGCTTTGTGCGGAGCTCTGCCAATCCTGAGCCATTAACCAACACACATTTGGGATGACAAACACTCCTAGGAATGCTGCATGAATGGGAGATCCGTGGCTCTTTAAGAATTTTTTGTTTTTTCCAAGAACACATGGAGAGACTCACTACCTCATCCCCCCACAGCGCGTGCCACATCATCCAGTCTTCCTCAGGAGACAGCGATTGCCATGATGAAAGAGACAGAGCACTTGCAGTGATGCACGCAGATACATTTAAAACTTCCACCTCTGCCCTGAAACCACACTGGATGATCCACTGTGGTGACCAAGCACTATGTTTACTCATTGAAACTGACTGCTCAGCTGTCCCAGCTTTACCTGCAATTAACTGTCTGACACCAAATGCATTCAGCAGAAGGCTGCTCTTCAACGTACTTCTGCTAATGCTATAAATTGTGTTTACTTCAACAGCATCAGATTTTCTCTCCTCTGGAAGCATAAACACACAGAGAGCTTCAGAAAAGTACCAGGATTACATAACTCTCCTTAGTGTATAGCCACGTGGTTTACATTGTTGGGAGTAAACACGCGTGTCTGCACATCACAGCTTGTACAGTCATTTCGGTTATTGTCTTTAGAAGACCAGCTGTTCTTTTGCATCTATCTGGGAAAACAGACTGACTAACTTCCTGTCCCTGGGTAGTGTTTACACTCCTCCCTGCTTGGGAGTCTGGTACGCTATAGCTAAGGAACCGCACCACATCAATCGCCGATGTGCACAGCGTAAGCTGCATCTGCGGAGGCCAGGAGAAGTTACAGACCTCTCGCTTCCTCTCTTTCCTTCTTTCTCAGGGTTGTGCTATGCATACTTTCAAAAATAGACAAGAAAAAGCCCATAGCAGACAAGAGCTGTCATTTTGGCCTTACTGGAGCACTTGTAGAGTTTGCGTGCCTGTGCAATATCCCCTTTGCTAAGTCTGGTTCTTTGGCCAATGGGTGGTCGCACGCCGTTCACATCGTAGCGTGGCAGGATGGTGTCCAGGAAGATGCCTCTGTAATTCAGAGAGAGAAAGAGAGACTGATGTTAATGTTGCATAAAACCCCAACTGCATGCGCACCCTCCTGCAGTCTACTCCAGCATGCACACATGCCACAAAACGTGTTTGTTCACAGGATTAGGTAACTTACCATCAATCAGTGCAGTTCAATCACTGTCAACATTACCTAAAGAATTAAGAGTTCTACATACCCAGTTAAAAAGGAGTGCTGACAGTCAGAAAGTCAGAAAGAAATGTGATTGCTTTTGTAGAAAAAAAAAAAAAGAGCAAATCCAACTACCAGACAAGACACACATGGAGTGCTCATTATCATGTCATGTTTACTTTCTGGATTAGCATTTAAAACAAGATTCAGGATATCAGAAAAAAGTAAAAGGCTTGTAATGAGATGCCATCAGAATTTGTCTTTAACCAGCTGTTGCTCACCCACACCCATGTGGACACAAGAGGGCTTTCATTAAGATAAAGACCCAGCTGCTTGTACAGCAAGAAACGACCTAATTAAGATGAACATCAAACCTCTTATCTATGAATATCCCCACTTTTGATAGCGTAACCAGTCAGTATATGCTTTGACATACTTTACTGTTTGACCCTTGCTCACTCTCTAATGAGGTTCATTAAAATTACGATACCATCTGAAAATGTTTCCTGCACTTTTACTCAGCATACTGAACGTTCAGTGTCCACATGTGTGCGCCTGGGCTTTGAATCTCCCTGCATCCGGTGCTACTCTGCAGTTCTTTCAGATCTACTCATCTCTTTGATATGGGACTGCTGTTGAATTTCAGTCTTTCTTTAAGGTTGAGGTCACACAGTCCATTTCAGAGGTTAATGCTCAGATATCATCCTTTGCGCACACACACACACACCTGCACTAGCGATAGACCCAAAACTAAGAGCTTAAGCCCTTCTCCAGAGTTACTGGGAGTTCAAAATAAATTCCATAAGCCGCGGAGGCAGGGAAATGAACATCAGCCACATTCTTGATAAACATCCAAAATGAAAACTATAAAAATAAATAAAATTAGATAAAACATCTGCAAATATTAAAAATGAGACAGGACAGACCAGTTAGTCCAGAAAGACTCCTTTTTACAAAGCTGCCTCACTTGACACTTTGCTAGTTTATCATCTTCATTTTTCTGTAAGTATTGGCAAGAAATGGTCTGGCTCCCTGGCTGTTCCCATGGTGACATGCCTATCAACGCCAGGCATGTGCAAACAGAGCAGCCTGAGCTAACAGTTTAGGCTCTGCCTGTCTGCGAGCTTCCAGGAGCCCGTATGCTGGCTGCTGAAGAAAAAAAAAAAAAAAATTAAAACAAAACAATGCCACTCCAGTCGGTGTCAGAAAAGACAAAAGGGGACACTGGCAGATCTCTATTTGAGCTGGCACTGCTCCACACAAAAAAAAAAAAAAAATCTCTCGAGCAAAAGGAGGGGGAAGGCAGAGCCATGGGTCGGGTAACACACCCGAGACAAAAAGCAAGGGATCAGCCCTGCTTGTCCCCAGGAGACACGGCAAAACATCAAGACAGGCCATGAAATCTTCCGAACAACACCCGCGGCAAAGGCCCTGGCTTCCCACGGTGATTTACTGTAAAACACAGAGCAAACACACCGGCCAACAATGGACCGACAAAGAATGACACTGGCACAGGTAAATCAGCCAATCAGCGCTGAAGAGAAAGTGCTTGGAATGACTTGTGAAAAGCCAACAGGAGCCCCTCGTCTGCTAATACAGCTCTGTGAAACATTCCCCGGCAGTGACAGCCACCGCTTCTCATTTCTAAGCAGCCTTTTTGGATCAGAGGAGTTTGTATAGGAACAGAGTCAGAGTTGGACTGAAAACAGATCAGGGTGGATTACCTCACATAAATATACCCCATTGTGCAGCCAGCTGTAGAACATACTGCAAATTTATAAGATTAAGAGCCTAAGTCCAAATGATGACCTGGGAGTGACCACAGCTAAATGGACATGTGCTGACCTGACTGAAATCCAATACAAGATAAAAACCATTCCCTCTTTAAAACCTCAATTCCATGGAAGTAGTGGGCTTTGTTTCCTGTAAACCTGGAAGCTAAGACAAGACAAAAGTTTGTTGTTTGCATGGAGAAGGAGTACAAATGTCTCTCTTCCCCTTTGTCTCTGTTCTGCAGTCTTTTTCTGTACACTAACAAACACTGGAAAAGCAGCAGTAATTCATCTCCGCTCGGCGTGAAGTGCATTAACAACCTACAGTTTGGATGCACGGGGCCAGGCAGGAATTTCTGCATACTGGCCTACATCCAGCCTCAGCCTCTGTTTAGACAAAGATTTACTCCCCACTGTCTGTTTGTTGCGAGAGCATGGCAGCTATCTGGGAAGAGGCCACAACTCTGAGACTGTAACCTCGGGCATAGGAGAGCCAGTGGTGGGAAATATAAAAATATATGCATGTGCAAAGCTGAGGGAAAGGCTAACAGCTGGTTCTTATATCAGGCGGAGGTACTAATGATTATAGTCTGCGCTTACTTGTTTTTTTGCTTTAACTTTAGGTGCCCAGAGATCAATTTACACCCATACTGAGTGACTGAAGGCTGTCTGGTAGATGGAGGGACAGTTCTACACACTAAACTAGTATCATATCCCGCACATGACATTAGGAGATGGCCATGATATTCACATGCCTGCAAACCTGGGTTGTAACAGCTTTCAAAAATAATTTAACATATACTGCCAAGTTGTCTTGAAGCCACTTGCAGTGAGTGTAGTGCTGCTTTTGTAATTACAATAATGAATCAGCAGCTGAAAGAGTCAAATACTCCTAGTTCCTCTATTCTGGCTTTGTAGTCATCCAGATGGTAAAAATACTTGAAATTAACCACAGTCCCTGATGACTAGGTCAAGAAACCAGGCTGACTTGTGTTAGTCATGTACCTTTTTTTCCCCCCACCCGCCTTAGATGGAACCTTCATCCAACATTGTAGCTGACCAGTGATGTGCTAAGCAACAGCACAACATCTGGCAGGCCTTCCCATAGAATACAACAGGGAGTGAAGAATGAGGTCAGCCGATGACAAATTTAAGTATCACTAAGAATACAAACAGTTCCTCTTTTACAAGCGCATGTTTTTCTAAGCAACAAGTTTCTGGAAGATTTAATGCCAAAATTTCAGCTGGTCCTCTGCAGTTCTTTGTACTGACGTTACTGTCCCAAGTCTATGACGCACAAATTTCAAATCATGTGACTATTTAGTTTGTAAAGCATTAAAAAGGAAAACATTTGCATTTTTTTAATCCTATGTAGATTATTTAGGGATTAAAAAAAATGCTGCTAGGTGTGTGAAGACATTCAGTTTGGAGGTAGTCATAACACCAAAGTGCTGTGAAGATGCCAAAATGTTCCACTCCAGAATATAGGTCTCTGCAGTAACCTTGGGTGACATCATTTGTCCCACCATGAAAATCTTTTCAAAGAACTCTTAGGACCATAATGAGGTGGTTTATGGATGAAACCCTTTACGAGAAGCTTCACACAACCTTGAAGGTGGTGTCCATAAATGCTGTTGTGATGAGGCAGGGCTACTGTTGCTGAGCTAGCTGCTTTATTGGGGCTGCTACTGCAGGAAAAAACAGCAGGAACCAAACAAAGGAGCCTTAATTTAAAACAGGCAGTGTGAAAGAGCGAGTATATCCCAGACAAACACTTTTACTACGCCTGCAAAAATTCACATCTCACTTTTCTTATTTAGAGTTACAATGTGTCTATTGTCATACTGCTAATCCGGCAAATGCCAAAATTAAAGCGAGAAGTGTAAATGATACCGTTTACAGGTAAACCCTATAAACAAAGACCACAGACCAGTCCAAAGAGACCCAGTCACGGTCTGAAATGGAACCTGGCATCCAAGTTCTTCTTACAGTTTCCTCCATTTACCTGATATACGACTCCCAGTACACCAGCAGGTAACCTAACCTTGTCCAAATATCACTTAAAAATCATAGTACTACTTCTCCAGTTGACTTTAGGCTCAATGCAATGTGAGCATTTATTAATTTATTTCTTTTAAAATGTCATGCCAAAAGATATCGGGTAGAAATCGGTTTATTTTTGCACTTAGTGACAAAAGACACTAAATCAACAGCAAGCTTTGAAATTTTTTAGCAATTTCTTGTTAAGAACAAATATGCCACTGCTGTAGATTTCTGTAGATCAGGTTGCATGTGCTGGTCTGGTGTGTACATTTAATATAGAGTTTAATATGATGAGCTTGTACAGCTGCACTGATCTCTACTGGACTTTCTAGTAAAGAAGTAAATACGTGTTTTTTTATTTATTTCTTCCTACAAGAATTGGGATTTGTGCCACATTACTGAGCGGCTGCTCGCAGACACAAACCTGGAGCATTACACACCAGTGCAGTCATGAAACATGGAAATGGAAAACGAGATGAGACCAAAGTTGGAAATGGTTCAGTCTGACTCGCTCTTAGACTAGTTCTCATGTCTGGGGCTTATGGAGTTGAACTTTGGGTTTGGCTCCTACCTGGAGAATGTATTCCTGGCGTAATGCATGATACTGTCAAAGTCATAGACTTCTCCTAAAGAGTCCACCTCTCCTGGCTCCATCTTCAAAAAGTTATATTCCTGTCCTGTAAAAGAGAAAAATTCAGACCGAACCCTTACGTCAGGCGTAAATATAGACTCTCAGGATTAGGTTCATGAAAACACTTCTGCAAGTTTGTGGCGTTTTATTCTTAGCTCAGAGTGTGTGAATAAATGTGTGACTCTCTGTCTCCGTCTTTCACTTACACACATTATTGCTGGGGGATCTCGGAGAAACCTGAGGTCTTACCTGGTTGAATGTTGTCCCTGATAATGCTGACGTGATCATCTCGGTCGGGTCGTGTGTGTTCGTGCCAGAACCCAATAACATGACCTAATTCGTGCACCACAATGCCAAACTTGTCACAGTTTTTCCCTATGGATATAGCCTGGGGGCCCCCTCCGCGGCGACCCACATAGGAGCAACACCTATGAATCAGCAGGCAGACACACATGGAAACACAGGCAGGCAGTGTGTAAGTCAAAACACAGAGACTAGACTTTATGTTTCACTTCATTTAAAAAAAAGAAAGAAAAAAAAAGTAGTGAGTGGAAAAAAACGAGGTTAGCAAAGAGAGAAAAAGGAGTGCATCTCTGACTCTATCTCAACACGCTGCTTATGTATATAATAAAACTAGAAAAGAAATCACCTCAGAATCTCTGCTCTGTTTTATAGTCGACACATACAGGAGTGACATTCATTCAGCTGTCTGCTAGTGGAAACGCTGAGAGTAACTGAGGAAGCTGGCTGCAGCGCTCCATCTCGATGTGACATGAAAGGTTGAGTGTGGGAGCCTGCAGGATGGGCACACACATAATGGCCCTGTGGGCCAGACAGCCGCTCTCTAATTACAGCGAGCCAAGTCAGGCTCTCCTGAGACACGCCTTGAACTTTGCACAGGACAGATGGGGGCCTGCTGAATATGCAGCAGAGTCAAGCGTTCCCACTGCTAACCGCTGCTGCCTGTGCGGATAATGTCATCGTTGTTGCTCCAGAGGCCAGCAACTGGGCTAAAAATGGCTTTTAACAGTTGGCTAGAAAAAGTTTCATGAGTTGCATCCTTTTTCCTGTTGGTACTGAATGATATAAATCAGCAGGAGGGGTACATTTGAGTAATGACATGATGGTATCCGGCTTGTGGACTAAATCTGAGAGGTTGATATGTTCCCTGGAAACCTCTTTAACAACTCTGACTTCCTTTTCTCAAAATCCTAAATGGATTTGCATTCTTCAACACCAAATGTTTTAATGAAAAACTGTTTCACGACGGCTTACAAAGAAAAGAAAAAAAGAGCCCTGCACATCCAAACAGGTTGTCAATAGTCGCTTAGCAACGAGAGCCACCACCAGCACTTCCCCTGCGTATCTGTTTAAAGAGAAATGCTGAGTGGACACCGAGCCCGACTTTCAGCAGAGTGCAGCAAACAGGCAAAGGAAGTCTCTCCCTCGTGCCCTGTCCTGCACACCGGGTATGATTTAAGCACTCAGTGACTGATGCAGTGTGATGATCAGGCACAGGAAATTCCTGCCCACCGAATGGTTTGCGCTTTAAGGGCTGGCAGGGGGGCAGAAAAACAAAACAAAACACCCAAACCCAAAACAATTCCTACTGACTGCAGAGAGACTGCAAGGAGAGGATGAACAATGGAGAAACTCTGCTGAGCAAGAAGCAAGGAAAAGCATTAGGGCGCTAAATAATTAGCTGCAGACACTGAACAGAAACAGGCCATTGTTCAGCTCCTACTGTACACGTGGGAGCTTAAAACCCCACTGACTCACCCACATGGTCGGTAGGTGAAAACAATATAGCTTTCCTCAGTCGTCTTCTCAATAAAGGTCACACAGGTGTGCTTCTCCCAGTGCCGCATGGCTTGGCGGAATATAGCCCGCTGGCTGCCTGAAAGGGAAGTCGGAGAGGGTGAGA
The DNA here is from genome assembly GCF_018398535.1 of Haplochromis burtoni. Lineage (NCBI taxonomy): Eukaryota > Metazoa > Chordata > Actinopteri > Cichliformes > Cichlidae > Haplochromis > Haplochromis burtoni. The sequence continues at coordinate 838,313 of NW_024582423.1, forward strand.
AAACGCACTCCAACAGCATTTCATGGAAGAATGGAGATGAATAGAAACACAGTGAACAGACGAGGCTTAAAAGTAAAGTCATACCAAGTTCAAAATGTGCCTTTCTCATCGTTAACCACCATCACACACACGCAATTTAAAGAGTCCCAAAATGTTATATTTATCATGTCAAGAATTCAATATTTGGTTTGCTTTTTAATAAATTGCACAACTACAAGCATACAATTTTTTAGGCGATGTAACAAGATCGCACAAGATCTCAGAAGTAAATATGGTTATTTCTAGAAGCAAAACACTATGAAGGGTACCACGTACTTTACTTTGCAGACATCTAGTATTGTTTTACAGATTACAGTTTACCGTGATTTGTGACTTTAAATGGGAATGAATGATGCTAATTATGTTCACCACATCTGGTCACACGTGAGCACATTACATGTTACTTACCACTAAAGTTTCCACTGATGACATAAGGGATGACGCCGTCGGGCCAAATGCGCTCCGGTCTGGATGTGGCAGCTCTTTTCCTGCGCCGTGCACCTTGCCTGCTTTGACTGTTTGAGCCTGAGGATTTGAACCAACCACGAGACAAAATAAAGATCACTCAGAGCATTCCTGGGTGAAAAAACCCCCAGCCGTTCCTCCAACATTGGCACAAAGAGATAACAAGCTGTGCTTCTACTTAATAGATTCCATTTTTTTATTTGCAAAAACCAAAGGGCTTTCTTCAAGGCTTGAAGCCGGTTATATTAATGTTGGCTGGTTATTAAAAAACTAATTTAAGTAATTACATTAATTCCATCAAAGAGACAGTTCAAATAACACTGTACTTCTCGTTGTGCGCCGAATGGATTTTTATTAAAGCCGAGTCTTTTCTTCTTTCAAATTAATTTTAATGTCACTCATCCTCACATAAATGCCACCATACAGACTAAGCCCCCACCTAAACCTGATTATTATTATTATTATTAAAGAAACATCCTTATGCGAACCTCAACTTTGATAAACTTGCAGAACAAGCATGAGCTCAAAGTGCATGTGATGAATAAGCCACAAGTGGATGTAGGCTTAGTCAGTCGATCTATTAAATGATGCATATTTGCAGAAATACAGATGGAAGTGATTTATCTGATGAAGCAGTTACTGCTGTGGTTTTAATTGGGATCTTGCATTCTACGTTAGGACACCAATTTAACTTGTAGAAACAACAAACAAAAGGTGCCAATGATTTATACGTAATCGAGCAAAAAAACAATTAAATTCCTGCGGCAAACACCATCAGGGGTTTTTTCTTGTATTTGTAACATCATCCAGAATTATTAATAATAATTCTGGATGATGTGACTCTCGATAATGTGGTGTGTTGCAACTTCACACAAAATCCCCTTTAAAAAAAAAGAAGGAAAAAAAAAAAGGAGAAGTGACTCCAAACATGAGGAAATCTGTAGGAGTGAAAACTTCAGCAGTCTGATGACCTTAAACTTCTGAGAAAGCCCATTAAACGTACGCACCAAGTGAATTTAGCGGGTGCGCTGGGATGAAGTCATTTTTCTTACACAATCATATGTTTGTAAAGCTTAACAAAGAACTGTTGTACTGTCACATTATTCTTTTATTTGGCCAAATCATTTAATGTATTACAGAGAGCTGGGACAACGTCTACAGTTCCCAGATAAAGGCTCCAAAGCTGATTTCACTTAGTTTTTCATTTTGCAGCAAAGGTGTGTAAAATAAATGTGTCATCACTGTGAGTTCTATTAACAAAAACCAGCAGAATCCATTTGATATAAGGGTGCTTGTCTAAACTCTATTTTAAAAAAATCGATGTAACACTTCTATTAGAAAACACCTATTAACACACTGACCTATGCGCTTTGTGGTTGAGGTACAAACAGACATCACCTTCTTCCAAGGTGTACAATTATTAGAAACTTTATTGGGAAACGTCACCTGGGTGACCCCGATGAAGGCCTGAAGCTGCAAAAACAAGCGCTGGTTGTTGTTTCATAGCTATACTTGAAACGGTGCGGCTCGGCTCATCTTCTCTTAGTATATTTGATTAACACGCATGCCGTAGATTGCAGCACGCTTTTTAAATTTGCTGGAACAATGTGTTCTGTTGAATTTCAGTCCGCGGGACTAAATCTTAGCAGCCTGGCGAGATCAATTAGCACGTACACTTGTGCATGTGCTGTGGAAAAGGCTGATAACAGCCAAATCTGCTCAGCTAACTGATAAGAAGTCCTGGGGAGGCAAAAACTTGTGCGTGATGTGTTAATTAAAATAAAACGATTAAATCTTCCATGTTCGTCCGTATTTAGACGGGGAATGTTCTGGGTGGTGTTTTTTTTAGGTCAAGGCTTTAATCTGAAGATAAAGTACCCAAGACTTTTAACGTGACCTCTAAAGTGACATGATAATTGAGAAAAATGACATATCAAAGTTATCTGCACTGCCAATTAGGATCCACACCTGTGCAGGGTGAGCAGGTATTGATATGCGTGCAGCCCGAGGCGCCAAGCGTTTCTATGAATGACTGTTGATCAGGGTGGAAAACAGCCACCTTGTGCAATGCACAGTTGCACCGGCTGTGTTTTCCTATTTTGAGCTATACCTTTCCACTGCTTAACACTCGAATTTGCTGTGACTAAACTGCTCAAGCACACAGATAATTATTCAAAAGGTGAGGATGAACTTGGAACCTGCTTCTGATTCACGAGTCTCATCTTAATTCCCCACCTTGGGTCAAAATTTATACTAAAACTACTAAATACTAAAAATCAAACCAACACGGTGAATACTTTAAGCTGCTGGAAATGTATTCATAATTCCCCCCCACCCGCAAAAAAAAAGTTTGCTCTTCTTGGCGCGCTTATTAACTCGAACAAACAGCACTGCTCAAGCACAGACAGATGTGGATATGCTTGTTGGTTCATGTTCGCTCAGAATTTACAGGATTGCGAAGTCCACTAGTCCCGGCTGACTCACAGCGGTTGATTAAATAGCACTTTTCACTGGAGAACATAAAACTGACAAAGCCCAGCAATCATTCTTAAACATGATGCTACAGGTGTAGCAACGTAATGATATCATCACAGTTGTAGGCATAAACATTTTGAAGAGGACTCATTAAAAACACAAAGCTGCCTTCCGGCAGGTGCTGCTGGAGCCGACTCTCAGTTCGAGAGGTTGGAGCGGTTTTACGGCTGTAGTGTTGGGAGCAGAACGTCTTTGTCTGTAATAATCACCCAACAATGTGAGAACCTTGTTCATTTCAGCTCTTTTGTTGCAAATTTAGACTAACAATATAATCTGCTTTGCCTTGGTGCTACAATAACTACATTTTACATCATACTGTAACCTCAGAGGTCTTTCTGTCTGTTGTTGTTACCTGTATTTGTGCGATTAACAACCTGGACGGTTCTCGCTGCCAGATCTATTATTCTGTCCACTTTAAAGAATCGCAGGTCTTCCTCATCCAGAGCAATGTCTCCCAGAAAGGCAGCTGAAAGAGACACACAGAGACAGCACATGTCAGACTATGTGTAAGGCGATCGCACAATATGAAGCATCCGTTTGCACTGTCCTGTAGCCTCAAGCTTTTCCTGCTGCTCAGACTGGGAAGTCCAGCCAAAACTCTTGAGCAAGTTTCTTAAGAAGAAACACACACACACACACACACACACACACATACACACACACACACACACACACACACACACACACACTTACTTCACTCCTTTCTGGACTCTGGCTCTGTTTACTCTCTTTATTGTGGAACCCAAGTAAAGTTGTGAAACAGAAGTGTGTCAGTTCAGATAACAGGAAGGCTGCCTTGCATTAACCCAGTTACAGGACAGAAAACAAAAACAACACACTGACTTGTCTAATGCATAGAGCATGAACTTGATAACCGACTGACATGATTTATGAAAACGAATCGAGTCCGGAAGGTAACATAACGTACTGTGCCGTGGCACACTTGGATAGTTAATGGAAGCTATCAAATATGCTACAATGAGACACCGACGCTGCCTTGACCGAGTAATATGGGGCACCTTGAACATGTAATAGCTCTTTAATGGGGCCAAGGAGAGAGAGAAATAACTAAACAGTCCCACTTAATGAAGAATGACCTTTATTAGATTTTTTTTTTTTTTTTTTTAACTAAAAATCTCCCGTTGCTAGAAGTCCACTCTGCAGAAACTGGGTGCTTGGTTTTACGGGCTTTTAACACCAGCACGTTTCCGGAATTTATAGCCAGGGCTGCATGCAGGACTTGGGAGGGGATGGGGAGTGGAGTGGGGCCATTTCTAGAGAAGGCAAAGAGGCTGCACTGTAATCCATCGCTAACCAGGACATGACAACTTGAGAAGGAAGAGAGGAAGGCGGCACAAGAACAGGGAAGGCAGCTGTGGAGCAGAAAGAAAATGACAGCCTTCTGCATGCTTGTTTGGTGGGTTAGTGTGATGGAGGTAGAGACCAAACCCTCAGGGGCAAGAAGCCCAGAGGACCTTTAAAATGCAGAGTAAATGGGAGTGATTTATAGCGGGCGTGTTTGTCAGAAGTTTTAGTCTGTGATCTTAAATCTGACACCCCAATGCAAGGTGTCCTTACCGCAGAACACACAAGAAATTAATTTTGTTTCATTCTGAGCTCAGGATATTTTTGGTTTCTTTAAATGCAACACGTACATTTTGCCAGATATGACAGTTTTTTCCCAGTATGTGTATAAAAGTTTTACTGAGGTCTGAGACAAGAGAGAAAGGGATGGAAAGCACAATAGAGACACAAAAGAAAACCCCTACTTGGCTCTGGCATTCAAAGGAGTATTATTGAAACAATCTGGAGCTGGCTCTGGTAGATGCAGGCTGTTTTGTTTTTTGTTTTTTTCTTTCTTACCCTGAAGGTCCTACAAGGATGCACAGCTGAATGACTTAATTAGAGGCTAATGGCACAATAGGAAAAGGCGTTTGTGACAGCTGGCATCTTTCTTTGCGCAAAAAAAAATTCCAGAGGTCCTCTAATTTCTGCAAGTCAAAAAAAAAAAAAAAAAAAAAAAAAAAAAAAACCACAACAAAAAAAAGAAACTGTCCAAATCTGAGACAAAACAGACCTCTCACAATCAGCACTCACGCTGACAGCCACTGCCAAAAACACTACTGTTAAGGGACAGCAACCAGATGTTGAGCAGTGCAAGACAAACAGATCTGACAACAAAAGGACTTTTTTTCCCCACTTTTATCTTCGGATTATTCGATTCCCTGAACTAACTGAGTGCTGAAAAGAACAGACAATACTTAAACAACAAAATTCCAAGTTACATAAGACAACACAGACAATGTATAAAACACTACTGAAGCAGAAAAACTGGACAACACGTCCTTTCACGTGTAACGTTTCGGTATCTAACGTGAAAAGCAGCGATTTAAAAAAACAAACAAAAAATAAAAACGGGGTGCGGGCTTTCTCCCACCCCCTGCGCTCTCCGAGTCCCAATCATCCACAACTGTTCTGGAGACAGGCCGGTTAATCCGCAGTGTCATTGTTCTCAGACAACAGTGGAGAATGAAGTGAGCAAATGCACAGCCCGGTGGCATTATGAACTCATTTCCCCCAGGCGCAGCAGTCGTCCTGGAGACGCTGTTGCAGGTTTATGGAAAGACTCTCAGGGATTGTGAATTAATCCCCTTGTCTCCTGGCTTTAATTATCCACAGACACAGGGTTTTAGGATTCTTTTGTGTACAACTCTGGGCTGGGAATGAGGACAGGCTATGGAGAAAGGTGATAAACTTGCATGGAAACCGAGCGCTGACATGATGCAAAGTACAAACACAGTGAGATGGCAGGTTACAGCCAAATGAGTGCGGCAGATGGCAAGTGATCACCATGGAGTACAGTGCTGCATCTCTTTCCAAACATTTTTCATTACCTAATTGACAACAGCTGCAACTAGTATAATAATATTAATATCCATGCAGAATAGCTGGGTGAAGGCAGTGTGCTTTCTCTTCTCTTTTTGTGCAATAATCCATGCACCTTTTGCATAAGAATGCAACTTAAACACACATAAATACAGGACCGATCTTTAAATCAATGGACTGAAAAAAAAAAAATTGACATCTGATTAAGTCCAACCTCCCCCATCACTGTTTTTTTTTTTAAAGTTAATCTAAACCATCCTAATCCTTCTCATTTTGGACTGCCCATCAATCAGCATATCCAGTCAGATTACACATGAGACCTCAATCAAATTAATCCCATTGATTCGTGTAATGCCCTAGCCTCGACCTCTATGGTGTCAAATACTCCTGGACTATTCCCATAAATCTCCTTCCGTGAATACCAGACCACGACATCTGCCACTGAAACCTGCACAAACATCAATACTAAGCCTAAACAGACACTGAAATCAGCCTATATTTAGAAGGCCAGTTCCACTCGGGAGAACACGGTTTACAGCATCCCCCCAGTATGTGACCCAGTGATTACAGATGGGAAAAACTTGGCTAATATGCAAGCACGGAATGCATCACAATACCCGGCACCGCCTTTCACCACTGTGTTTGCTGACAAATGCTGCAATTTGAATTCCAATAGAGGTCAGTGGTATATTGAGGTAAGGCAATTACCATCTGATGAGTGTATCACTAAGTTTTCCCAGGTAGAAGCCCCCCAACCCTCTCAAGAGGAGCTTTTGTTTCTTTAGCAGCTGTTTGAAGCTGAAATACACACAAAAAAAATAGTCAGGTAAAAAAGTCTGTGCAACAAGAATAAGGAAACAAACTAAGGAATGAAGAGTGTGATGCCAGTTAGCTGTCCTTTGTGAAAACACCAGCTGTTATTTATGCTTACCTTGACATTTTCTAACACTGCAATTTGAGCACAGGGCAGGAGAAAGAAAGAAACTGCATATTTGCACTGCGCTCGCTTAAAACAAAAAAAATGTAACAAATGTGTAATTAGAAGAAAGCTTCTGACAAAAGTAACAAACTACTGCTCGAGATTCAGGCAATTATTTTCCAATAAAAGCCTGACGTCTCGTCGCCCACAGCTGCGATCAAGCCCGAGCTGCTGTCATCGCCCTGCAGCGTCTATCGTATTGACAGAGGGGCTTCAGTTGCAAAGGGCACACAGCGAGAGACTGCCGCCCCTTTAACATTTCACACTCCATCAAGCCCATTAGCAGATTGGATTTCCCAGCTCATCCTCGCCACTGATTACTGATATACCCTGCTACCAGTCAAACTACCTCTAATGATTCACCAGCTCTCCAACCATTTGTCTTCCCCCCCCCCCCAATGCCAGCACTACACACTACTTGAGCTCCTTACACAGATGAATAATTCAGTGCCAGACCGTAAAGATTCTCACCTTTGACAAAACGTATTTTCACCATCCAGGCTTAATATTTCAGTTTAGACCACTCTTTGCATAACACATCGTTTCGTGTGAGTTTTTCTCAGAACAGATGTGCAAACAAAAGTTTAAATGAGCTTGTGGGTGAACTTAATCTGGGAGTGATCCTTAACTCATAGCTTTCCAATAAACAATAACCATCTGCAGTTAAAGAAAACACCTTTAGTATTCATTACAGGTGGGGGAAAGAGAGAAAACAAAAACAATAACAATTCAACACAGCACAGATGAATCGTTCCGGGAAAACTGAACAATGAAGGAAAAACTGTTAGGTTGCTCATCATTCCAGACCAATTAGGCATCATTTGAGCCACTTGAGTGAGCATTGGCAAAGCATTCAGGCTCTGCACTCACCCTTGGCTTTTCTTTAATGCAAGATTAGTTATTACTTAGCTCTGACGACAAACATATTGTTCAAACTAAAGCCCTGAGATCACGCCTATAGATTGGCTCCCTAATCACTTGAACCCTGCGGAGAGAGAAGTGGCAGGGGCTCTTTAATGTAAAAACAAACACTCAGTGTGGGCTCGGCTATACGGCCTGCATTCCATGATAAAAGAAAAGCATCTGCTTAAGTGTTGCTTGAGGGCCTCATCTTGAAGTTCAACAAGGCAGCCCCATCACCCCAAAGCAGGAGCCGGAGATAGAGCTGGATAATGAGCGGCATCTGTTTTGAACTGCTGTTTTCCAGCCACTTGGATTTTTTAAAAGACACAATGTCCTTACACATGGGATGCCAGCATGTAGCTGATTTTACATCTACAGGATTGTTAATCTTTACAAAAATGCAAAAGCATCACAAACATACAGCTTAAGTCATTTCAAATGAATCACAGTCGGATACCAAAAGGTGAGGGGTGACACAACTCTCTGTTGACAGCGACAAATGCTTCATGAGCAGAAAGCAGCCCGGGGTGAACGTACCAGGCCCCTTCATGAATGGGTCGCACTAACCTCACCTGGGATAGTGTGGCACGGTAAGACCGGCCTGCCCTAAATCTTGTTGCCGTGCTTTCTCTTGGCAAATGGTGAATGACCCCGTCTGTTTTGTTTTGGCCAGTCTGAGTGAAATGGAAGAAAACTACTTGCATAGGTGAGTGGATGAGAAGAGGTGCAGAGGTTGACCTGTCTGCAGATGAGGCCACAGCAGCAAAGAAGCCTTCTGAGGTAACCTATTTTCAGATCTTTGGGGAAATTATCCATAATAACTGGTGGTCTGAGAGGGAAACTGGACTCCTGCACTTCTTTCAAGTTGTAAAAAAAACCCAGCTGGGGCAGCAGACTTTTGCCAATCACAGGTTGCTTAACACCTAAAGTCCAATTAATGTCCAAAGCAAAGGAGTCGAACAATCTAATCTCGTTAGAAAAAATAAATGTCTGCAGTGCACGTGTGAAAGCGGCTTTCATTTTAGACCCGTGCCATATGACGCGTGAGCATGTGCCAACGCTCTGAGCATAGCGGAGAGAGCTGCAGGAGAACTGTTGTCTGTTTTCAAAATTGCATTGTACATTTCTCCCTGCTGCAGTTTTAATGTGCACGACGGTCAGCCCACTCAGACTACGCTGTCACAGAGTATTTAATAGATTAAGATGTCTGCTTCATGAATGAATGCATGCATTCAGACAGTGACTACTTTTCCGATTATCATTTAAGCAGAGAAGACAACAAAAGCATGACTGATTCTCATCCATTTTTCATTTTGAAAACGAGTGGCGCTAATCTCACTGGGTTGTTAGAGTCTTAAATGTTTTCCTGGGACGCTGCCAAGTTAGGAGTTCTGCAAACTAAGGAATTTTCCACTGGTTAACTCCTAAATAGAAGGCTTGATTTCAGTGTTATTGCACTGCTAGATTAAATCAGTATATTTTTTTTTGCCTGGACTAAAGATGAATCATTTAAACCTTTGTTAGTGTAAAACTTAAAAAATAAAATAAAATGTTGACTTATCCAGGGAAGATAGTTAAATAGTCTCAGCTAACTAGCACTGCAAATAAGCAGAGCACAACAGCTAGAGAGTCCTCCTGCAATGATACACTGGTGCCAAATAACTTTTTAATTAAAACCCATTAAATTCATTTCCCAGACTTGACCAGGCTAACCACAGTCACTACTTTATGACTTCTCATGGTGGTACTTGCGTGTAAAGTGGGAGGGCTAAGTGAAAGGAAGAAAACTTGCTTTAAAGAAGAAACTCCCAGGGGGGACAAAAATGGCAGGCAGCATGGGAAAGCAGAGATAATTGAATTGACTAATTATAAAATTGAATGATAACGCCCAGACACCACAGTGCAGTGAGCAGGTAAATCCCTGCCTCTGGCCTTTGAGCGCATTTCCTCTTCTTTGATGTTGTGAGCCATCGTAGAAGAACGCATCAAGCAGCTGTAGCGCGACACTATCATCAGGAGTCAAAGTACTGAGATGGCATCATATTGAGATGTGATTTCCAACCCCCGCTTACAAAAATCTGAATGGGAGTCATTCAATTTCATGTATCCGGCAGTAATTTGTGAAAATCCTTTCACTGTGTGGAAGCAAGGACAGCCCTACAGAGGACGAGCACACACACTCCTCACAGTAAGCGTTTTCCTGGGTGGAAGCAGCATAACATGAAAATGCTGACCTCCAGCCACAGAAAGAGATCAGATTGACTCATAGTGATGGGCTCAGGAAAAATAAGAGAAAAATCAATAATCCACAAAATCATCGCTGGTGCCTAAAGACAAGTCTGGTTTTATTTGTTTGGGGTTTTTTGCTAGAATGAATGTCTCCGTCTCTGATGTATTAAACTGAGTGAGGAGGAGTGAGGAGGAGATCTTGGACATTTTGCTGCTTAGTAGGAAGAAGAAAAGCAGGTGGGTGTTGAAAGAGCTGGAGACTGGGAGGGTTCGAAAGAGTGGGAGTTCATGCTTGTGACCATCTCCAAAGAGCATGTCTTCAGAGAGGACCGTAAACAAAACCGTGCTCACGACACCTCGGACAAACCGCAGAACAAATAACGATAACATCCTGACCCAGATAAACATCAGTCAGGACTGAGGATTATTAAGCAATGAGACCTTTCTTTTCTGTATCAATATTTAGCTAAAAAAAACCCAAAAAAACCTGCTTCTTCCTAGAACTGACATTGTCATTGTTTTGTCAGTTTACCGCTCAGCAACAAGAATCAACATTTACCAGTTAATCCATACTAGAGGTCCGGTACGAGCACTTGAATGACTCAGATAAGAGGACAGCGAAAACAGGAAGGAACATCTTCATCATTTGGACTTCACTCGCCTGTTTTTGTCATGTTTATGTACAACAACAACAACAACACTCTCAAAGCGCAGTCTTTAGATTATCCTTACTCCTCTTCTTTGGGTAGTTGGGTAACTAAAAGTAGGAGGACTGGACTCTGTTGTATAACTGTCTGACACATCAGAGACAGTCAAATGCTAAAAATCAGTAAGCACTTCCAGGACTTTAGAGGTCATTGTGACTGAAGCCAACTCTCTGTATCTGTAACCTGAATACTTTTACCAGATGGAAAAGGCAATCTGTTCAAACTTCCCCAAAGGGATTTGGCAAGACAGTGAGCTCACAGTACAAAGAAAGAAAGAAAAAAAGAAAAGACTACAATGACAACTCGGATAATCTTTGGCAAATATAGAGGGAATTTATGCAGGTCTCACCACAGGCAGAAGAAGCACATATATAAAGGATGAACCAGAAGTATGTACACCGCTGTGGAACATGACCAGTAAAGTATTTGCTTCATGATAAATTAAGAAATAGATAAATACTTAAATGTACTATTTTAAAAACAGGCCTCATTCTGCCTTTCTTTAGATATATTTCCAGCTCCGCTTTGATTGAGGTGTTTTTGTTGCTTCTCTTTAAAATTCCCCCGAAAAGGTGCTGCACTGGATTCAAGTCAAGTGACATACTTGGACAGGCCATCGTTTTTACTGTTTTTTTCCCCCTTTCTTCTTTTTCTTCTCTAGAGACTTTAATTTTGGCAGAGGGTTTTGGATCATCATTTACTGAAATATTGGTCCGTTCCCAGGCTTCTGGAGAACGGGAGCATCCTCACGAGGCGGCTTTTTAGTCATTTTAGTGCCACCTTCCCCACTGTACGGCAGTCCATATTGGATGCACCCACTCTGAGCTGGACTAACAGATCTTGGTCTGACCAAAGAATAGGGTCCTAACATTAATCAGGCTTCTCTTTATCTTCTTTAGCTAAGCTTAATCTTGTGATTTTTATCGTTGTTGTTGTCAGAGAGCAATTGAGAGTTAGAAATTACCATTGTGGAATACCCTTAGAGAGCTGTCACACAAACTGATCTCCGTGCCAACTCTGATGCACCCGTCCTTTTGTTTTTTCAGAGCCAAACTGTGCAAGCAGAGCACTGTGTGTTTACATGTGTGTGTGTGTGTGTGTGTGTGTGTGTGTGTGTGTGTGTGTGTGTG
>NW_024582423.1:850205-900836 GCF_018398535.1 Haplochromis burtoni
TGTGTGTGTGTGTGTGTGTGTGTGTGTGTGTGTGTGTGTGTGTGTGTGTGTGTGTGTGTCCGTGGGGTCATTTCAGGAGGACAGCCACTGCAGCTCTGATTAGTGGCACCACAGCTAGTACCTCCTAATTTCTGCTGCGCCTGCGTTTCACTTGGTAACTGATCTTCCTGTAGGCTTTTCCATCTGTGCCAAGTCTCACAGTCACATTGTTCAAATTCACTGAGGACATGGGTCCAAAACAGGCACTTTTTCACAGCAGCCATTTTGACATGTAACCCAAAGTAAACACAGGTCTAATTGATAAAAAAAAAAAAAGAAAAAAAAAAGTAAGTAATAATTAAGCTCAAATTTAGTGTGTCACAGCGATCCCAGTTCGCCCGTGCAAGCCAAAGCCAGGGGTTTTTGTCCCCATCTGAATGGAACTGGTCTACATGGGCTTATATTAATTACACCTATGTTAACCCTGCAAGGACATGTCAAAATGGCTGCTGTGGAAAGTTATGCCACTCAGGTCATTTCATGAAATATTTGCAAGGAAATAAGGCCAACTTGAAATCACAGTCGTCCTGAATTTGCTCCAGCAATCCAAAGCTTTTTTAACTTTTGTGTCAGTGTTCCCAGATCTGAGATAGTCTGTTGAATTATTCAGCTTCCCCTTTGGAGCCTGTGTCTTCTTTACAGTTTAAATACTCACACTTAATGCAGTTACTGTACAGTACTGTAAATTTATGATTTGGGGGTTTTTTTAGCTCTTACTGTGGAGGAGTGGAGGCTTACTTCTTCCCTGTACTGCAACAAATAAAGACAACCGCCAGCAGAAAAATATGTGCATAAATATCTAAACTCGACTGTACTCTACTTTCTCCCCTCCTCCACTTTGTTTTAAGTGGCCGTGCAAACAACCGGTAGGGAAAGAAAAAAAAAAACCGAGAGGAGATCTGTGCACTCACAAAAGCGGCCAGCAAAGGGAGAAGAAGTCTGCAAATCAAAGTGTAAAAATCCTTTGTTTCCCCAACAGCGCAGACTTTTATTTTATTTTTAAGTATATAACAGAGGAGACAGCCTGCAGGAGGGATTTGATCACATTTTTAAGCACGAGTGCAAACAGCAGGCTCCAACTTTTTCAACCGAAAACTAAACCCCCCCAGAAAACTTTTCATGTGTCGCGAAATGCACACAGAAAGCCTTCAATCGATGCGTTTTCATCCCTACGATCCGTGGAGCCGCTCTTTGAGCTGGGTTATACTGTGTACGCCTCGGATGGCTCAAACTGCAGAAACTATGTCACTTACTACAAAACAATTGCACACAATGTTCCCTCAAGCCTTTTAAAAACTACATCCACTACTGTCATCTCTCCAAAAGCGTTGCTCTGGCCGCTCTGTGCGAGCTCCACGTTGAGTCGTGGCATTTTTTTTTTTTTACCTCCACATAAATATGGTTTTTAAAAAAGAAAATCATACACAGTACAAGAAAAAGAAAAAACGATGACAAATCAAATCTCACCAGCTTTGCAGGGATCCTTGTAGTCGATCGTCTCTGATGTGGCAGTGGGCTCCACATAGTAGCCTGGATCAATCGCGTCCAAATCGATCGCCAATATCACGCCAAGACATGATAGAAGAACCAAACACCTCGCCGAGAGATCCATGTTTGTGGAGGGGAAACGGCGAAAGGCGAGGGATAAAGGTAGAGGAGAAGAGAGGGACAGAGGGAAAGAGAGACAGAAGTGGGAAAGAGAAATAGAGTGAGAGAAAATGGGAGGTTTTTCTCTTTTCTTTTCTTTTTTCTTTTTTTCTTTTTTGGTCGGGGGGGACGAGATCCCTCTGGAGGGCGGGTTTTAAATCCAGCCTCCCTCCGGTGTTTTCTTGGCTCTGGGGGCAGTGATTTCTCTCATCCAGCCGGAGCTTAGGGCTAGTGCGGAGGACTGCCCGAGAAACTTTGATGATATGGCAGCCCAGCAGGGGCGGAGAAAATCCCCAATTACCACAGATGCACGTGTGAATTTTTATTGTTACCTTGTCTGCGCGTGAACAGCGTGTGAGTGACGAGAAACTGGCCGACCGGGAATGTCTCTTTGTGGATAATTATTATAGTGACGGTAGTTTCCCCTCTGCTCTGCTATACACACGGTCAGAGACCCGAATGATCTCCCCGGAACCACCGCTTTGTAAACACCCCCCGGTTTATAAAAGTTCAGCCGCACTCTGCGCGTAAATTCGTGATTTTTTCTTTGTTTTTACACTCCACGTTGTTTCCCCCTCTCCCTTTACTTCCACGAGCGCAATTATTCACACGCGCACACTACCGAACGGCCGCCCACTCGCATTATGACATGCACGCGCAAACAAACAAACAGACCCTTCTGAAGTAAAGGAGTCACGAGCGAAACAGAAGCGGTTAGTGCGCCACCTGTCGGTAATGTACGGAACACATTTAGACAGATTCACAAAGAGTTAAAATAAAAAAAGTAAAAATAAAAAACAACAACAAAGAAGAGATAACCACGGAGGACAGTCTGAGATGTGGGACGCTTGTTTCCGCTAGTGAGGGGAAAAAAAGACAATCATAAGTCAAAATTTCGATGTTATCAAACTTCTGAGAAAATAACTTGAAATTTCAAGTTATTATTATTCTTATTTCCAGCAGAAGGTTTGTTAATCTTAGTAAAACGTGTGGCCCTGAACCCTGAAGGGTAGGCTGTACCTGACAGGTGCTCTAGGGTGGCTGTAAGTCAAAATGTGGAGCAGGTGATCTACTAACCCGCTGGTTGTTCGAGCCCTGGCTGCTCCTGTCTACATGCCAAAACATCCCTGGGGAAGATACTGAAGCTCAAGTTGATGCATCCATTGGAGTGTGAATGTCAGACAAAAAGCATGGACAGAAGTGTATGAATAGGTGAGGAAGGCTTGTTTTCTGTAGTGCTTTGAGTGCTCGGATAGAGTAGAAAAGCACTATATAAGAACCAGCCCATTTATTTTATCCTACCAATGGAAATTTCATCCACTCTATAAGTCTGTTTATTCCTTGTGACTTCATACCTGTACAGGGTTTGGTTTATGGAAACTTGTTTGGGGTTTTTTGCCATAGAAAAAAAATACAAAAATGTGTATTATTGCAATGTATTATTATGTTGTTTATTGTAGAATAATAGCCCAAAATTTTAAATGGTAATTTATTTATTTCAGTGGCAGAAAGAAGCTTCCACATGCAGTTTGTTATAATTATTATTATTATTTAATTACAAGCTACTAAAATGAAAAATGTATAAGCTTTCTTAATCCTAGAAAAAAAGGGAGCCCTGAGACAGTGCATGGTAAGATGCCATGTGTCACAGCTTGCTTTATTCTATCTGTGTAAGTTGGATCAGTTTCTTCCTCATGACATCATATCTCATTTGTGCTTCAAGCAGCGATAAAAAAACCCAACAGATTCCAACTGAAGTCCTCCGATGAACCACTTTTCCACCTATCCAGTTTTTGTGGAGCATTTCTTGAGTTCGTGTTGGATATTAATAGTTTGTTCATTCTTTTATGTTATTTATGCTTGTAGCATGAGGGACCTAAAGCTTACACATATTAACCATTAAATTCATTCTGTTACCGCTTTTCATTCACATT
Source organism: Haplochromis burtoni (assembly GCF_018398535.1). Taxonomy (NCBI): domain Eukaryota; kingdom Metazoa; phylum Chordata; class Actinopteri; order Cichliformes; family Cichlidae; genus Haplochromis; species Haplochromis burtoni. Next base: position 853,826 of record NW_024582423.1, read on the forward strand.
CCATCTTTCCAATACTGCTGATTTCCCCCTGCGCTGTTCGGGCCTTGTACAAAAAATATGTTACATATTTGTACCTGTGAATATACACACATCCTGCTTCATTGTTTTGCCTGCTTTACTAACATGAAGTGTAAAGTGTAAGTAAAACACTTCTATTCTCACTGTACTTCACCTTCAATGTCTGCAGGACAGTAAAGCTGGCCTGCAGACGTGATTGGATGACTAAATCTCAGATGGATTGCTTCAAGAGGGGCTGGTGGCAATGATGTGAGGAAATACCAGCAGCTGCTGTTGTCTAAATGGGATCCTTCATGCTATCTAATGTATACAAAGGTTTACATACAGAGGAAGAGAGACACTCCTATCTATATCTTATCTGACTGCTGACAGGATGTCGTCTACAATAAGTGGGCTGTATTTATGCTGCGGCTGTAAACACAGCAGTGCGACTATCACGCATTGGAGCGAGCTCCTCCATAACATTTTGAACAAGAGCGGAGTTTCTCAGCTCGCTCAGTGCTACAAGTGTTTAGCACACAAGACTAAATGTTTACATTAGCTAAGTAAAGCAAAAGCATTGCATTCAGGTAAATATGTTTATTTCAAACATAAGCTCTGCGTGCAGTGAAGTCATGAGACGGTGCAGATGGGAAGCAGTACCCTGGTCCAGTGTTTGAGGCTATAGAAAAACAGGTTCAGGTGGAAACGAGTGCAACAAAAGCTTGGAGTTTTACAAGTGCAAATACCTCAAACTAAGCATCGCAATACGCGTCTCCCTTTCAGAAGCACATTACATCAAATTATATTATTATTAAAATTGCTACATAAAAAGAAACAATTATGACAGACACTTATTATATGGATTACTGTTATTGGATCTATATGGACATATATGGATACAGCAATGATAGAACTCAATATATTCTGAGTACGCTAAGGACTTCAAACATTATCTTTGTTGAGATGCACAGCTGTCCTTTTGTAGGCTTTACCTGGGCTGCACCACCACACTCCAGGTAGTTTACAGTTTACCTTCAGCATATAATTTTCTCCCAAGAACATGTGATCATGCTGTCAGTTTAAAGTCAAAGGTGTAATAAAGGAGTGCAGGCTGTAGCACGACGACATCCCCTGAAGTTAGCAGTGCCTGTTCTATCCAGCACAGACTCGGACTTGTCCACAACTGAAAGCAACTGCCTGGCCTTTTCCCACCATCTCCACAGGGGAGCCCTCTGTGAGGCGTGGTCTTCTGCACACTGTGCGGCGGTGTGTTCGTCACTATGGGGAGGGAGCAGTCTCATCAGCAGGCTGTGGCTCCTAAGGTACTTTTGCACATCACCATCTTGCATCAGGGATTTGCCCACAGTGAGCCGAGATTTCAGTGCTGCAAAAGGGCACAGTGCAATTAATTAACTCTCAGTCCATTCTTGGTTTATATTAAATTCTTCGGGGCAATAACATGTTTGACATTTACTTTAAAGTCTGCTCGGAATCCTCAGATATAATATTGAGATATTTTCAGCTGCATCCAGTTTCAGAAGTGGAGCACACTGTGATCCACACTCTAATACTTATCTGAAAAAGACAAGGCATGGGAGGATTTTGTGTTTATTTCTACAGTGCTGCGCAAAGGTCTCGAGCCACCTCTCAGTGCTTTATGTTTTGCTATGGAAAATGGGGATTTAATGGATATGGTGATTTACTAAAACATGCAAACATATATGGAAATAAGGCAAAAAAAGAAAAAAGATTTTTGCACTGTTTTAACAAGCTTCAAAGTCAATATTTGGTGTGGCCACCTTTATTCTTGAGCAGTCTGAACTTCCTTAGGTAAGCATTCCTCTTATTTCTTTAACTAGTCTTCAGGAATAGTTCTCCAGCTTTCTGTAAGCACATTCAAAGCTGCCTTTTGTTTTGGTCTCTGTCAAACTGATCCCACACCGCTTCAATAATGTTTAAGTCTGGGCTCTGGGGAAGCCAATCCATGATTAATAGTGATCAATTGTTTTTCTTTTACTTTATTAGAAGTGTGTATGAGATCATTGTCATGCTGAAAAATTCCCATGACAATCTAAACCAGAAATAAAAACAAATATTTGTGTTCATTACTCCATGAGACCAGTTCTTGTGCACTTTGCCATATCTCAACCTTTCCTTAAGAATGGCTTCTTGACAGCCACTGAGACCATTTCTGACGAGACTTTAGTCAACAGCAGATGGATGAGCTCAAGGGCCAGATGTATCTCTCAGATCCTGTGTCAGTTCTTTGCTGAATTTTTTCCTATATCTAAAGAACATGACGTCCATAGGTTGCACATCATGATGAGTGATATATACATGTACATAATTACCCTGGTGGTGCAAAATAGTGTGCCTGTTAAACTATATTATTTTTGACATTTTTCATTGATTCAAACAAAGAAATGGGAACAAATGTGTTTTAACGACAAACTGCTAGTAACAGATTGCCTAAAGATATGATTTAGGAATAGATCTTTGCTAAGTTTTCTCTCATGCGTACACACAATGTTGGTTGAGCCCTTCATGTAGGTGCCTTTTTCGCCTGCATGCTTCGTATGTCAGTGTTAAGTGGCTTAACAAACGAACAACTTTCTCAGAAAATGGTCAGGTATAAGGACTGGACTCAAAATGAGTAAAAAGAAAGTCTGGCTATGTGAAGGCAAAATATTAAGAAAGTGAAAGAAATTCACTTGCTTTTTTTAACTTTTGCCCGTTTCCTCAAACGCTGTCATCTCTTCATGAAAAAGAAAAGCTGTAACTGACACTTTCACCTCAGTGCGTCATTTCTAACAAACACTTCAGTGTTTTTCTGTTAATGCACCTTCAGCCCTCAGTTTATGCCCCAGTGGCTGTATGTGACCTAAAATACACAAGGCTACAAGATACTGTGAACAACTGGGTCAAAGGCTATACAATAAAGCCGGTAATTATTTTCTAGACTGCCTCCACAACAAATTATAGACTAGTGACAACAAAATGATTTTAAAAGTAGGCACTGGGGTGGCATGTCAGTGAGAACCATTACAAGCTATCAAACTGAAAATTTTAATGGGCTGCATGAACATTTGCAGTGATAACAGAAATCTGTCAAACTTTGTGTTAGTCAGAAAAACATGTAACCAAGAATAAGGGGGAGAGAAAAAGCTCCAAGTTAAGTGTGTCTGTTTAGGTGCTGAACTGAGGCGCACCTTGGGCTCATGGGTACGAGCTGAAGTCACAGCTTCACCACCAGCTTGGCTGACAGATCCCACTCTACTCGGATGTGCTCCTCGAAGGGTCACCGTTATAGAAGTGGGGGCTTTCTGCCCTCCTGACAACAAACACCAACATACACAGAAATAACAAGCTATAAATGATTTACGTCCAAATACACCAGATTAGACTAAATAATAATTTGCTGCAAACATGCTGTGATGCAAGTCATCTAAAGGATAGCTGTTGTTGTTGTTTTTTTTAAAGCACGTTCATGATATTAGATGACCATGAAAGGTAAAAGCAAATTTGGAGGTTCAGGTAAGTGAAAGGGGTGAGAAAGCCAACTGATTTACACTCAAAATAAAATGACAACAAGACGACAATGAAAACACAAGTTTGATTCCAGTCTTTATTACAACAGGAACAGCTTGGGTAATGCCATGTGCCAACGTTATTGCTTCTCAACACAACTCTCTAGGAGGTCAGCGTTAATATAAATGAATAATTGAAAGCAGGTGATTTAATGGGTTTACAAAACAAAAGAAACAAACATGAAATGATCGCTTGAACAAACAAAGCTGACGCAGAAAGCAGTTTTGACTGAAAAACAGGAGTCTTATTAAAATTTGGTCAACCCTCTTAACATTGATCTTAACTTAATTCACAATTATTCAGGATCAAACTGTTTCATGCCTTTGTGTGTCCGACATCAGATGGAAACTCTAAATTCCATTCCGTGAACATGAAAACATGTACGCCACTAATCTGCCATTGGCTGCTGTACGTGTAAGCTGCACATTCCTCTGCAAACCTTACAACAGTTAGGCTCATTCCAGGCAAACCATCTCTGCAAGTATCAGAGATGTCCTCTACATTCCTCTACGTCAGGCCTACAGACCTCCTGCACTACTGTTTCCAAAACAAAGGATGAACAAACTCTGGGCATTCAACGTGGCCGTCGTGTCTTGGCAGCTCGAGACATACCAGTGGTCTGGTTAGTGATGTGCGCCAAGCCAGGCAAGCTGCTAGCAAGTTTGGCCAGCCCACCATTAGTGAGCAGCTGATGGATGGCGGTGTTTTTAGCCACTCCTCCTGTGGTGACCACAGGCACTGCCCGGAGCAGAGCACTGCTGCTGGTACCGGCGGAGCTCAGGACCGGACCCTGTAGAATGGCACAAACAGCATGAGGGAAGATGAGTGGACAGGAAAGATGATTTTATCATCTTTTATTCCATTAGGTCACTTAAAAGGAAAAAAGGAAAGAAAAAAAAAAAAAAGCAGTTTGGTAGTATTGAAGCCGATTAGACGCGATGACGACGTCTATTAACAAAAAAAAAAAGTTTTTCCTTGGCAATAAAACATATGCTCCAGTTTCTCTTTTATGTACCTAAACCATGGAAGTTCCACTAGATCTGTGTGTTTTCAGTTCTTTTAATCATTTGGGTAACCAATTACAAATGTGGCATATTCAAAAAAATAGATTAACACATAACTACACACTTTAAAAAAATAAAAATAAATAAAACCCTCTTTGAGTGTTATAAATAGTCTACATAATTTATCGCAAATGGATGGTTCAAAATCTGGTTTAGGAATCGAATACAACCACTCCAAGTGTTACCTGGGTGCCACCTGTGTTGGCTGCTGTTGAGGGAACGTTAGGAGCTTTGGTGACGATCTCCTGAAGACTGAAACTTAGGCCTTGTAGAAGACTGCTGGCGGAAGGTGCTGCACACACACAGATCAATCATTGATTGGGTTAAATCAATCCCAACGAAACATCACAGAGATTATTAAGGGAAAAAAAAACAAAAACATTCCAAGCGCACAAACACGATCGCACACCACACACACACACACACACACACACACCCACACACCACACTCACACACACACACACACGCACACACACACACACAACAACACACACACACACACACACACACACACACACACGATAGCCAGGGCAAGGTTTGGGTCAGTGACTGACAGCGATGGTGCAAGAGGTGATCAATGATGATGTTTGCTAAAACATGTTGTCCAAATTCTCAGCTCAGCGATCAAACTGGATCCCACACAATAAAACCAAGCAGAACTGCACTTGTGTTTTGATGTCACTATGTTGAGATCAGCTGCACAATTAAGAGTGCAAACAAGCGTGCAAGGCAGGACAAGACGAAGATACCTTGGGCAGTGGCTGGAGCTTGCGCCTGGGCTGGTGTGGAAGGCCCCGACACCATGCAAGGCTGCACGCTGCTGAATGAGCTGGAGCCTGGGGACAGGGCACCAGACACCTCTGAGAGACTACCAGACCTGCAGTGACACACATAACCACCAGTCTACTCAGGAGCTACCCCAGCAAGTGCTGCTTTGGCCATCACTCAGCTCCCAAACTCCAAGTACACCTCTAACCAATCCCTCTGCACCAGACACCCCACCAAGTGGGAGTGGATGTGGGTGTAGGGATAGTTAGGGTTTCAAGTGCTCCAATCTCAATTCGTCTGTGTGTGTGTGTGTGTGTGTGTGTGTGTGTGTGTGTGTGTGTGTGTGTGTTATGGCGCTGGCTTGCTTACCGTTGGCCTGTAAGAAGTCCAGACAGCTCCTTGGCACCAGCTACAGTCTGTCCCATTGTCACAGTTAAGGGCTTTCCTGAGACACCCACTGCAAGAAGAAAAAAAAAGAAAAAAAAGAAAATATGAAGGACAGTCAGTTATCTCGCTTTGGTAAAAACAAAAAAGGAACACAAAAACAAAAAACAACAAATAAATTATGATCATTTCTAGAAAAAGGGTGAATCTCAAAACAACCACCTGGTCATTAATGACAGGCAGAATGTTTGTTTTTTCAAAATAAAAGGCTTAGCAAAGCCCTAGTTTAAATTTAATAATGCATAATCAACAAAAAACACATTGTTCATCTGCACAGTTGAATGAACTCAACCTGCTCAAAGCATCTGTCTGCCCACAAGTGATTTTAATCAACGCATGAAAGAATGAACTATATCTTTTTATTCTGACAAAAACAAACAAAAAAGCCCAGACAAGTTCTCTCAGTGTTTAAAGATTCAAGTTTGTATGAAGCTATGTATGACATGAGAGGCAAATTACCCAACACCTTATAGTGGGTGACTGCAGGAATGTATTGCTGATTGGCTGAATCAGTCACTGCCTTCTTTTTGTGTGTGTCTGTGTGTTTTTTTGTTTTTTTTTAAGGCTGTTTATTGAAATTTTATTTCACAAACTAAGTGGTTTGCCTCACTGACAATTCAACCAAGTAAATAATTAATCCATCTAGTGCAATTCAAAGCAGTTGGCATTTTTTGGCCATTTTGGGAATGTCCATGTTGCACTGATTTAAGCAGCAGATGAATAATTATTTTAGAGAAAAATAACAGTTTTTTACCATCTATAGAAACTTCACTTAAATTTATTTTTAACAAAAATGATGTTTTATAACTACAGACTACTTTGGGCTATAAACTATCAGAACCTTTTCTGTAATTTTACATATTTATTGGACAGAAAAACTTAGATACACTGTTGAAGCTATACGTTTTTAAAAAATCTTATATTAACCCTCTGGGGTCCAGGGTATAATTGGCCGTTTTTGATTACTTTTGATTTCACCTCTACATTTCACATTTAAAAAACTGTTTATCTTGCCTTGTTTGGTATCATTATTTTCAGCACAACCTCGAATATCTGGCATTGGAGTTGTTTTTTCATTTTGACATACTATATTAGCACAATTGATCTAAACTCAGACAAAAATGTTTCATTTTAAATATTTAACGTGTTTAACGAATCATTTTCATAACTTGAAATCCAAATAGAAATTATACATTTCTAAAAATTGTGCACGTTTGGCAAACAAGAAAGTTATATGGTACTATTTACCTAAATCTGGCCACAACCCTGGCCTAAACCCTGCAGCTCTGACAACAGGAGGTGTATCGGTCCAGTTTTCTATGTGGACACAGCGTTTACACTGGAATCTGCCCTTGGTGGCTTTTTTGGAGGAAATGTGACATTCGCTAGTATACCTGACACACAAAACAAAAAGTACACAATACAGTAACTATAGCCTCCAAAAACGCTAAATGTCACTAATGTCTCACATGTGAAAACTCGCCCTCTCTCTTTCTTTCAGTCGCCCGATTTCTCTCGCGGGCGTCACCCCTAAAACTTCTCCTTCTCCCTAAACAACCAAGTGCCACATGCTGCCATATCATTTTTTGATTGGCTCACATGGTACACTTTAACACCAATAGGGAACGGGTGTTTTTTATTTTTTCACTCGCAAGCGGAGAGTGTTTGCTAGCACTGTCCTTAGAAAACGCCATTTTTACCGTTTCTTTCTGCTGTGCACACCGCTGTTTTGTTCAGAAAGAAACATCGCGTGTATTTTTTTAATCATAACTCTGGTGTTACGTGGCCCATCGACACAATTTAAAAACTGGCATATAGTTTGAAGTCCAAGTTGAATTGGAGACTCTGGGTCGCTGCATCTTGTAGCCGTGTTGTCTTAAATTGGTCATGTGATTTTGACGCGCCGGTGCGTCCGTCGACCCCAGAGGGTTAAGACATCTCAGAAATTAAATATGTAGCTAATCTTCTTTAAACTGACAGTAAGATGATTTACTGGTCAAGCCCACTTCAGATCAAAGTAACTTGATAGAAAGTGAGCTTGACCTCCCTCACTTAGACCAGAGGTTTTATATGCAGCTGTGGTCATTTAACAGTGAACGCTATTGCCAGCTGTTTGTTTACTTAGATGCTGCCAGTGGAGTAGTCCTTCATCTGGTTGCTACATTTAGGCCTTCCTACTTGCTGGTTTCATCTGGTTTAAACTGCAATTATCCAAAGTTGGTCTATTGGACTGTGGATTTTTTTTCCCCTGACAGTGAGTTTTTTCATGACTGCATATGCTAAAAGTGTTGTGTGGAGAGCAGGGAAGTGCGCGGGCTGGGCTACGGGTGACATTCAGAAGTCGACCCTTGTGGTTGTTTAGTCTAGATACAACGCCGAGCAAGTGTCAGCTTGTTGTGTGTGAACCAGTTTAGTTTATCATCATCTTTAATATCAAGAATATCAAAATTTCATGAGTATCAGCACCAATTTACACAATTTCTGATTACCAATACTCCTAAATCAAACCACTGTTAAAGGATCCCAGGTTTTGTACCTTCATGTGCAGCAGGACTGAGGCTGCCCCCTGCTGAATCGCTTTGGGAAACAATAGTAACCTTGATCTTTGCTCTCTTGGAGGCTTTGCTTGGAGTGGGACTAGGTGTCTGCCTCCTCTTGCCATGGGACCGCAGTTCATCTCTGTCCAGGCCCTCCATCTGATCAGAGGTCACCGGCACTGCACGGCACAGACAAACACACAGACGAACACACAACTATCAGTGAAGTACTGAAGTGACATGAACCTGTGGTATTTTATCCTTAACTAACCCCAAGCTTTGAAGTTAATATTTGCTCTCAAAAGCTTTATAAAGTTTTAATGCAGTAAAGTAGTCACATTAGTCTACAATTAAAGCAGCGGAAACAAAGGAAGAAGAGTGAAAGGGAAAGAGGAAAGAAAAAAGGAAAGAAGAGGGATAGACACTTACCAAAAATACAAGGAGGAGTGCCAGGAGGAAGATTTTTCCTCACAAGCATGTTTTGTTTCATAAAAGCAGCAAACTGAGCTGGAATGAATTGGAAAAAAGAGCCGGAAAGGAAAGTTGTAGGAAGAGAAGAGACAAGAGGATGAGAGGAAAGTATTTCAGTCACGTTCCATCTTCCCCCATCAGATGTCGTGACTTGATAATCTCTTCAAAATCTTTGTTTTCTACCATCATTTTCACATCTTGCATTCTACCCTGTCTGGTTACCTTGTAACACCTCTGCAAAAATTCCACTGGAGTTAAGATCAATGGCTTGTTTTAACAAGTTCAAATAAACAAGTGGGGTGAACAGGACAACTGTGTACACACAGGTACCAAGGATCACAGTGCACAAGTGTATTTACAGAGCCCTTTTCAATGAATTCAGAGTTGAGTGAGTTGGTGCACTGACCTTGAGCCTGCTTGTGAGTGAGCACTGTGCCGGAGCGCTGCATGTGTGTCTTGAGCAACTGTGTAGCAGTGATAAGGCTGGACTTCTGTGCCGGAGAAAGACCAGATGTCTTGGGTTTGGGACTGGATGTGGGACTGCTGCAGACACTAGACAGATCCTGAGGATCAAGCGAACATGAGCACCTGGTGACTCATATGCAGACAGTGTAGCTTCTTACAATCATAAGATACGATGCTATGACTGCAATTCCACCATACAAGGTCTTATTATTAAAACTCAACAGCTACTGTTGAATGATAACAGTTATGATACACACCATTGTATAATTTACCATCATTTCATAAAACAACATTTTTTATTTCATAAAAATACAGAAGACTTCTTACCTCAGATCCCGACGGCGAGATAGGAACTCTCAGTGCAGGGGAGGATGGTCGTCCTCTCTCCATGTCAAAGGGAAGCTCCCGTCGAGGCCTTTTCTTCTTTTCTGTGTCCATGTCTCTCAGCTCACCTGAGCCATGACCGTGGCCCTCTGCCCGTGTAAGCACACCTGAAAGGAAGTCAGCGATCTCATCCTAAAGACCAGTGAGAGAAGAACAAAATATAAATATTCAAAATATAAACTGCAGCAGATGAAAAATGCTTTCTAGCTATGAGGGCCCACCTGAATGCAGCGGTCCACCATGGTCTGCGTCAGTCCTTCTGATTTCATCTTTGCTGAATTGATTCTGTGGAGTGGTTTAGAGTCAGAAGTGGAAAAATATTAAGTGTCATACTTGACCATGTAGCCAATCAATTGTTCAAACTATTAAAATGCGTTTTTGCATCACATATATGTGGTCTCAGAACATTTCATCAAGAAGTTCAGTGTCATATACGCTGCAAACAAAGTAGTTACACTTGAGCAAAGAAATGCCATATAACCCCCCCCCCCCAAAAAAAAAACCCCAAAAAACTGTATTATTGCTCAGCAAACTTCTCATTTATGTGCCATCTCTTGAGTTAAGTGCCTTCTTATCTTTGAACCATTCATAGATTTGTTTTGAAAGTGGTCAGGTACAAGCATCGGTCTGAAAATTTCAGTCAATTTGTTCTGAAAAAACTATGTGAGACCTTCAGAAAGCCTGGAGAACGATTGCTCATGAGCACTTTAAAAGCTAAATATATAGAAAAGAAGGACTTGTGCACAAAACTGTACATTAAGCTTTTGAGTAAATCTTTCTCATCCCAGTGATAAGTTCGATACAGGCATTTACTTGCTGTGAAGCGAATATCTTCCAAGCTTCACTGACATAATGAGGAATCTACTTGCATTTGACTCGTTGAACATCATCTGTGGTCCCTGCTAAAATATTATGTTTTTCAGATCTTTAAGGCTGTGACTGACCTCAGATTGTCATCCGCGCCTCCAACCACCACCATGCTGTTGTCTGCCCTGAGCTTCTCTCTGAACTCCTCCATTCCTTCTGTGCTACACTGGAGCGCATTCTGGCCAACCACAAACAACACTGGTGTCTTCATGTCCAGGAGCGGGTCATCCACATCCTGTAAACCAGCAATATGTGAAAAACTGGCACAAGCAAAGTTTTGTTTTTCAGTTATATTTTTAAAAGAAAGAAAGAAAGAAAGAAAGAAAGAAAGAAAGAAAGAAAGAAAGAAAGAAAGAAAGAAAGAAAGAAAGAAAGATTTTTTTTCCTAACAGTTGAGTAAAACATCAAAGATAAAAACCAGTGCTGAAGCTAGATAATGCTTTAGGTCATACCCCACGTGGCCCATTGACTGTTAGCAGGGGGAAGCCAAGACAGACCACAGCCGTCAAATACTCCATCAGGGACACCTGGAGTCAAAGTTTATTATTAAAATGTATTCTATTGCACACCTTTGACAATAGTGCACTTTTATTAGTGCCATCACATTAAATCACTATGATAAATACATGGTAAAAAGTCTTACGTGGCAAGCCATAAGAGCCCCAGCGTTCCAGCCGACCAGGATAATGGGTTTGTGAGGAAAGTGACTGTGAACCTGGTGGTTACATTTATAAAAACATGCAATCAGTGCAGGTACAGACGCACAAAACAAACAAACAAAACAAACCATTATATAGCATCTCTAGTTTGGACAGTGATCTGAGTCATTACCTAATAAATACAATTAGAAATGTGCATATTTAAAAATCTGCCACATTCATCTACATGAATTTAACAAAATAAAGATCACAATCACATCGCAGCTATAGTCACTAATGCATCAAATAAAAACCAACATCCTACCTCCATGACCTTGGCCCTGACAGTACCCAACATGTGCTCTAGGCACTGGGTGATGCCAATATTGGCCCCGCTGTTCACATGAGTGTGTATTGGGATGACCTAACACAAAAACAGCTGTTTTAGGCAGTTTTCTGTGACAAAACAGGGAAGAAAAATATTTCTGTAAACACAAAGATTTGATCTGATGGGACATCTGACCTTTCCAAAAAAGGAGAGCTGTGACTGCCAGAATCTCATTCTCCGTGAAGTGGAGAGGGCGGGATTGGTTGGGCTTGATGGTGCAATAAGGATGAGCGGGGATCCTGGAAGCTTGCTCTGCAAGGAGAAAAAAAAAAAAAAAAAAGGACTCAGTGGTCACATGTGCAAAAAGTTAAATGAAAACGTTTTCTGTTGAAAACTGAAAGCGACTGATTTAATTTTACCGGCTTGTTTTGAGACAGAACTCCAACAGCTGGGTCCCATGGCCGTTTCAGTAGCAGTGACAGCGCCTCTGCGCTTGGAGCGCCGGTCTTTGCCGATGACAGCAACATTCTGTCGATCAGCGAGGGCAACTAAGCAGACAGAGGAACGTAACAATGGATCAACAGTCTCATTAATTAATGGCGACCCGTGTTGAGCTTAAAGTCAGTTTTCTGTGTCATGAATGAGGCCCTCTGTTAACCCAAATCACCATAGTAACTTATGCTGAACACATAAAATGGAGCAGGTTATACGCCAAGTTTGGGTTGAAAAATGAAAATAAATGAATAAATAAATAAAAAACTAAAAATAAATCACTGCAGATTATCTTTTATACTGCTGGAACTGCAGCTATAAGAATTAACACCAGCAATAGCTCTTCATTCAATAAAATTTATTTCACTTCAATCTGCCTGCAAACGAAAGCAATTTCCAAACTTCCTTTATTAGTCTGTGGGACGGTAATACTTAACGTTTAAATGGATCCTGTTTAAAGTGTCAGCGTTCTAATGTGCAGCCGTCACCGTAGGGAAAAACTAAAAAACACAGCAGCACTGAGAGCTAAAACAATTACCTTGAATTAAAATCTTTATTGTACTGCTTTGAGCACTAAATCACCAAATTAAAAATTTTCTGCAGCATTAATCTTTTGTCTTATTTGCAATAGTGTAGCACTGAACTTTCTAATGTTCTTTATAGATTGTTAAATCACCATTTCACCATCATTATCATTTGACAACATCTCAGAAGCAGGCTGGAATCATAGAAATTTTGTGCGAAAGAAGAGTAACATGATGCGTGAAACACCCCTTTTATGTGAGCATGTGCAGATCCTGAAGCAAGAAACCTGGCTGATACCCATTGAGCTAGCTAAGGCAAAGAAACCCTGGCTGGGTTGAACTTTGTAGCCTATCCCTCTGGCACAGGCCTAACAGAAAAATGTACATCAGTTCATACTCTTTATTCAATTACGTACCTTGCTTTTGAGAGTCTGCAGCACATCCAGGTATGCAGCAAGCATGGCTAGGCTTAAAGACTCAATTAGAGTGGTGTGTAACCACTGTGTCAGTTTGGTGTCCCAGTTCACACTGGCCAGCGCATGCCGCACCTTCCTCGCACACTTGTCCACAGCTATCCTTCGCAAAATTGGCTCATTGGAAGTCTGTGAGAAACAAGATCACAGAACAATTCAGTCATTTTTACATCTGAAATATAACCTACAGAACCAGGAATTCCCACTATCACTCAGCTGGCGAGTTCAGATGGTAAGCCCTAAAATTAGTTGTCATATGGTAAAAAACTTTTGTAAATTTCTCCTCTCATGCTTTCAGTTGCTTCTGTGTGAACAGATTATTCATCAGTGCATCACCTGGTAGCTTTCTTCATTTTTGTTTATTAAATTTATTAACCAAAGGAGCAATAGGGCATGAATTTCTCTGGGCAGAACTAGGGACTCAAAACCTACATCACACACGGGCAAAACATGACCCGAGGGCCAGAGCGAGGCTGCACAACACTTTTAGACACCTGAAGCCCTGAAAGAAAAACTAAAATGAACCCCGCCAAAAAATAAGAATGAAAGGGAGGATTATGTTAACGAAGCTTGGGGAGAATAGCTGCAGCAAGTCTGTCCTGCTATTTAGTAAGTCAAACAGGTGGTGCTTCACTACAAACTTTTTGTGATGAACTACAATGTATTACAGATCTTAGCATCCAACCCCCATTGGGCTTGAATGCATCTTTTGCAAATCTCAAACAGCAGTAACTTATCCTCATAACTTAGCTGCAGCCACATATGTAAAACTGAACAGATAATTAAATCAGACATTCATATACAAGTGTGTTTGTTTATGGGCTTCACAAACAGAACAGACTCTGCATTTAAAAATGTTCTTAATTTATTGATGCAGGAACATATTCTATTATTGCATCAGCTGTGTATATCCATATTTAGATATTAGGCAACAACATATTGGCACAAAGTGCCATTATTATATATAATATATCATTTCAACTGTTAAATCTTTTCCCACAGTCAAACAAAGAAGTTGTGAATAATTCTTAGTACCCTTTAGAACCCAAAACAAACAAACAACAAAAAAAGACTTACATTTTCATTGGCCAGACGGGCTAGTCTTTCTGCTTGCAGAGCTTTAATGACCTTGTTGAACAATTTGTTCTGGGCCACTGTCCATCCAGTCCTGAAGCAGAATTATTTCAAAGAGATTTACTGCAAGTGGATAACTTTACATGATAAAAGGTGGAGCACTGAGGTGGTTGCTTACTTGTTTACATGTTCCTCCCAGTCATCAGGGGGCGGCGGACTCTCAGCAACTGTACGAGCAAACAGGACATGCCGCTCGCACTCCTTCATCACACTAAGGGCTTTGTGGTTATCATATAGAGGAACAGGTGTTGGCGTTACAGTTTCCACATCTATTAAAGAATCTGAATCTCTGCAGACAAAGAAAAAAATACCGCATCACTACAAGTGATTAAAAATGCTCATCAGATTACTAATTTTACCATGGCTAAAGAGAAGCAGCCTAATAGGAGCATTTTTAACTCACAAAACGGGTTCAGGCTGGCGACGTGGGGTAACAAACAGCGTCCTCGTGGGTCGAGCACTGCTGGCATCTGGGTGGGCATTCCATGGTTTGGCATAGCTGTGGTCCAGAAATACTAAATCTAACTCTCTTTCATGGGCTGAGAGCTGGAACAACAAGGATGTGCCCATCTTTCGAGCTGAGGTCTGGAAGTCTTTATCTCCACCACGATGCATCCTCTTCCTGGGCCCCAAAGGGCCCCGGGAAGACCTTAACAACTGGTGCTGATTCAGGACAAACTTGGGAAAGAAGGGAAGAATGAATTGTTTTTGTATTTTATGCAAAATAATCTAAGAATATTATCAAATTTGTCTGCCAAAAAATGACTTGATCATAAAGTGGTATTGCTAATTTTACAGAAATATTAGTTGTGAAACATAGAAATCACACACACGCACACATATGTGAGGGGAAAACTGTGTGTGTGTGTGCGTGTGTGTGTGTGTGTGTGTGTGTGAGAAGATTTGTATCAATTTTAATATTGAAACTCTTACATCATACATCCATAAAGTTTGTGGTAGGGCAATAGCTCCAGACAAAGCCTTTAAAGCCCTTTAAGTGTTGACATATCAGAAAGACAACGGAATAACTGAACTACAGTCAGCTATGTGGAAGCGAGCACATTCAAGGGTCTGCACTTGCACAATTTCTAGTTTTTTTATGCATACTGACAATGCGTTGAGCTCCAGGGCTTTACGCTATTTTCCAAATATAACTTATAAGTTATTGATTAAAAAAAACCCAACAACAACAGCCTAAAAAGCCACAAAGCAACAATAAAAGCACTAACAAAAACAGCACTACGAGCGATAGCGAAACAGTTTCAGTCCTGGTACAGAGTCAGACTGACGCTTAACACGTTTATACTCTTTAAGCACCACCTATTAGCTTCTACTATGTAATGGATATTATTTTGCCATTATAAACAACATATTGAGTCGCGTGTGGCAAATAACCAAACATTCCACTTAATACGTGGGTTAAGTGTAATAGGTTCAATATTTATCACAAATACATTCGCAAATTCACCCGCGACTGAAAGCTGCGTGATGACCTAGCATGCTAGCATAATCATAGCGAGCTACAAGCTAAGCAAATGGTGTACCGCTCATTACCTCTTACTTTGATCAATCCATGTTGTCCGCGACGGCTTCAGCTCCTGCCTCGAGCAAAGCAAATATAAGAACGGCGTATTTACCGGGCATTGAAAGAGGTTATATGAAACATAAACATTTAGCTCGTAAAAGCCACTTCCTTTTGTTCGCTTCGTTGCCTTGTTAGGCTCCGCGCCCTCCCTTTCTAGGCCCTAAATTCAAGCGGCTCAGTCAGGCCTGCTGTTTCTACCAAACTGGCAACCCTGATCGTGGCGCGTCAGACAGAAAATGACGCAAAATATGGACTGGATTGATAAAAGTCTGGATTATTTTATATATAATATTATATTATATATAATTATAATTATATATATTACTATAATATATAGTATATTATGATTATTATTAATTAGATTAATAATATTTTTTATTCTCTTATTATTTTTTTTTTTTATTTTATACAATAAACTTAGAGGTGGGAATCACCAACATCCCACGATACGATATTATCACAATACTTAACGCACGATACGATATTATTGCAATTTTTAAAAATATTTTGCGATATTCAGATTCTGTACATAAAGGTAAACTTTATCAATATTCATTTTATCTAATATCAAAGTCTCACACTCAGTCTTTCTCTCATTTCAGTCAGTTTTATTGTTGACAAACTGAACGGTTTGTATTACAGTCTAGTCCAACTTAACTGAATGCAACCATCTGGTACAATTATAGCTATTCTGAACTATGCAATTTATGAAAACTATGCAGCCCATTCAGCAACTGAAGAATTTGAAAGTAAATTAAAACAAAATATAATTTTACATTAAATAAAAAAGTTTTAAACTTAATTAAAATAAAACATGTCTTAAATTAAAATAAGTAAACTGTCATGTTTATTGCTGCCAAAAAAAAGTTAAACACATTTGGACAGTGTCAGGATTCTTGCTCAGAAAAAGGATCAACATGCTCTGAAGTCAGAGCATGTTCCAGTCCACAAAACCTTTTTGTAACAAAATATCGATTTCTGCTGTCCCTGTATCGATACATTATTAGCAAACAAAATATCACGATACTACACAGTATCGATTTTTCCCCCCACCCCTAGCCGTGTACCACATAAAATCGTTTCGAAGTCAGTAATCACAACCAGAATTCATAGATATATTATATATATATATATATATATATATATATATATATATATATATATTAGGGGTGCAACGATACACAAAATTCACGGTTCGGTTCGGTTCGATACTTTGGTGTCACGGTTTGATATTTTTTCGATACAAAAAAATGTTCATGCCTTTTTAATTTGTCATTTATTAAAATTATAAATATATATTTTAACTCAAAAGTACAGTTTTTAAATTTAATGTTGCTGAAACAAAAGTAATTAAAAAAATAAATATATCTCAGGGCTCTCAAAATTTCAAAATCCCTGGTAGCCCTTCGGGCAGGGACTCTTCAGTTTTTGGTAGCCCAAAATAAATGTAAGTAGCCCGAATAAAAAAGAGAGCAATTTTTTGATTGATGTTTTGTTTCCTGTTTTGTTTCCTTTACAATATTATACATTAAAGTATAATATTGTAACGGAAACAAAACATTAATCAAAAAATTGTTGAAAAACAAATTACAACATTGTATAAAAATTACAATCATCAACTCAAATACTTGGTTCTAATTGAACAGAAATTTCTATGAACTTGTAAGAACTGTGTAGGACATGAATCAGTCTGTGTCAGATCCTGAATTTGAAATTTCCACTGAAGTCACGGGTAAGAGACAAGTGGAACCAAGATCGAGGCCATTTGCTTTTTGAAGTTTGCAAAGACTGCTAATTTTGCCAGTGGTAGTTCACTCTTTGCAACATAGTACGCTGTTCTAAACAGATTTTTCAGGTTTATTTTTAGTATGTTATTTGCAATTGGTGTTTGTTCTGGGAAAGATATTGCAGACTGAGCAATAATGCATTTCTTGCATTTCTCATGGGTTCTAATGGGGGCCTTTCTTAAAATGACTGGTCCCAGTAACAAAGGCGCTTGTCGACTCAGAAATCGAGAGAAAACCAACAACACACCCGGCAGAACATTATGTTATTTACACGGGTGCACATAAGTGGTCCGCATGTGCGCATTCGCTGTCAAAATAAAAGACGCGCACCAGATAAGAAGTTGCAACGCGCGTTTGCGTCCATATAAAAAGCACTGTTTTTGTCCGCTAGAGTGGGATTTTCACGGCACATTCCGCACCACATCTCTGTGCGTTCATCATTTGTTTGAAGCCAGCTCACCTCCTGCAACCACTTTTCCGAGAATACGCGCTTCTTTTGTGGTTCGGACTCCTTCTGACATTTCTTTGGAGGTGGAGGAACACCAAAGTAATTGCTTAAAGGAGCTTCTTCGACATCTTTAAGAGTTCTAAACAAATGTCTGTCCTCCTCCAGAAAATCTTATGTATGCAAACACGCGTTGCAACTTCATATCTTGTGCGCGTTTTTTTTTTTTATTTTGACAGCGAATGCGCACCTGCGGACCACTTATGTGCAGCCCTGGTTATATAGCTCGTCATATTGCAGCCACAGAAATTCTTTTGTCCATGAAACCATAAAGCTGCACTTTCTTTTTGCCTTATAGTCTGATTTGTCATAACTTTTCCGTTTTGTGGTAAGCTTTTCTTTGGCTGTCACTTCTTCACCCTGACCTGTCTTATTTGGCTCAGCAGAACTAAAATATATATCCTGCTGCTTTTACACACACACACACATAACGGTCAGCGATTCTCTGCGCGATCAACCTCTCACATGTTTAAGCTGCGGGAGATTTCACTTGTCATGTTTGCATAGTAAGCTAACGATTGATAAGACGATGTCAGAGGAATTGGTGCGCAAATTATCATCACTCACCAATCAGTGCTGTCGCTCTCTATACACAGTTCACGCGATTGCAAAGTGAAAGCAAAAAACAAGCGCAAATTCAAACGCGATTTCAATATGTCACATATTGACAGTGGCTCACCGATGCCAATGACATAATTACCCAGCTACATTTCCGAAAGAATGCAAAAGCATTGACATATATTTTTCCTTCCTACAATAGCCCGACGGGCAGGGCAGAGATAGATTTTGGTAGCCCGACTGGAAAAATCGCTAGCCCCGGGACGTCGGGCTAGCGATTTTGCGAGCCCTGTATCTGATTGAGGAATCACTCATCTTTGGAAAAGAGAGTTTATTACAGAGAAATGGCTCTTTCCAAAATAAAAGCTATACTATACGCTTCTTCTGGGCTATATTCTCAGCAGCATATTGTAGCGGGTCAGGGCTGTTCGGGGTTCTGTTTGTACAGTTATGTTTTGTTTATGTTGCCATAGTGACGGGTGACGCCCTCTCGCGACGGTGTGTCCTTCCGGGGTCAGAGGGCGCCCTGTGTGTTGTTGTTGCTGTGCGGTTGCCGCGCTGAGCAGTTAGCTAGCAGCAGTGTTCTTCTGCAGATGTCAATAAACGGCTGTGCTCCCTGGCTAGCTCACGGGAAGCAAGACCAAACGACACCTCCGTCTCCTCGTTGTCTGAGCTCGCCACATTGGTGTCAGAAGTGGGATGATGGTGGCACCCCATGTTCTGACCCGAGTGACTTTTCCCCCGCCGGTCGTGACCGGCCGGTGCGCCAAAAGAAGGCACCTGGACATTTGCAAAGTGAAAGCAAAAAACAAGCGCAAATTCAAACGCGATTTCAATATGTCACATATTGACAGTGGCTCACCGATGCCAATGACATAATTACCCAGCTACATTTCTGAAAGAATGCAAAAGCATTGACATATATTTTTCCTTCCTACAATAGCCCGACGGGCAGGGCAGAGATAGATTTTGGTACCCCGACTGGAAAAATCGCTAGCCCCGGGACGTCGGGCTAGCGATTTTGCAAGCCCTGTGTTACAGGCATGGCCCTTTAAGGATGAAGCCTGATGGGAAATGTATTCGGGATGTGTGTAGCGGGACTGCCTGGTGTGTGTGTGAAGAGAGAGAGCGGAGAAGGGGAAAAAGTAACGGTTAGCTACAGAAGAGACGAAAAGAAAATAAATAAAAGGAATATAATAACTCCCTCGACAGCCAGAGTTGTGTCGGCGATGCTCGCTGTGAGTAAACTGTTTCAGCCCACTGTACGCGGTGTTCGTGCCTTAGAGAAGAAATAAAGTTCGGTGAAGCAGTTTCCTACGCCTCCTTCGATCTTTTTGCTAGCGGAGTTGACCTGTATAGTAAGCTGTTGCCGGCTACGAGTCAGTTACGGAACCTTCAAGTAACTGCCAGAGGTTTCCTTACTACGGTTCGGGGCCGCGGATCTGGCGCGGTAACACCTGTATCTGATTGAGGAATCACTCATCTTTGGAAAAGAGAGTTTATTACAGAGAAATGGCTCTTTCCAAAATAAAAGCTATACTATACGCTTCTTCTGGGCTATATTCTCAGCAGCATATTGTAGCGGGTCAGGGCTGTTCGGGGTTCTGTTTGTACAGTTATGTTTTGTTTATGTTGCCATAGTGACGGGTGACGCCCTCTCGCTGCGACGGTGTGTCCTTCCGGGGTCAGAGGGCGCCCTGTGTGTTGTTGTTGTTGTTGCTGTGCGGTTGCCGCGCTGAGCAGTTAGCTAGCGGCAGTGTTCTTCTGCAGATGTCAATAAACGGCTGTGCTCCTTGGCTAGCTCACGGGAAGCAAGACCAAACGACACCTCCGTCTTGTTGTCTGAGCTCGCCACATTGGTGTCAGAAGTGGGCACCCCATGTTCTGACCCGAGTGACTTTCCCCCCGCCGGTCGTGACCGGCCGTGCGCCAAAAGAAGGCACCTGGACATTTGCAGGACTTTGTGTGGGGTAATGGGGTCGTCGGGGACGACTGACCCCTTAGGTGGGGGCTATGTAGCGGGTCAGGGCTGTTCGGGGTTCTGTTTGTACAGTTATGTTTTGTTTATGTTGCCATAGTGACGGGTGACGCCCTCTCGCTGCGACGGTGTGTCCTTCCGGGGTCAGAGGGCGCCCTGTGTGTTGTTGTTGCTGTGCGGTTGCCGCGCTGAGCAGTTAGCTAGCGGCAGTGTTCTTCTGCAGATGTCAATAAACGGCTGTGCTCCCTGGCTAGCTCACGGGAAGCAAGACCAAACGACACCTCCGTCTCCTCCTTGTTTGAGCTCGCCACAATATTAAACATATCAGGTCCCCATAAGGAGAGTCATGTGCTAACGGCTGTCTAAATGACTCGGGTAAAGTTTGTAGCATGCATGCTTGTTGTTTTTGTCTGCTTCCACTTGTCTTTGCACTAGGATGATGTCGGCGTAAATGTGCAGTCATATTCGTTGTGTTCCCACTAGTGCTGTCAGCGTTAATCTCGTTGAAATGACGTTAACGCCACAACACGGCAAATCTCCGTTAACGAGCTACCCCTGATCTGGGGCTAGACGGCCAACACGTTAACGAGCTAACTGCGCTAACACACTAGTTCCCACCCATGTAATTGAGCATTGCGTGGCCATCACATACTGTTTTACTTTAGTCCATGACGCGCTTACCTTCAGGGTCATACTCACATGAAAACCAAAATAATTCCAAACGCCAGATCTGAAGCATTTCACTACATATCGTACTGTGTATGACTGTGTACGTGACAAATAAAATTTGAATTTGAATTTGAATTAGGTTGGGGGAGGTTCAATTTGCCATGTTGCAAGGAGAGCTTAACTTCTGTCTCGCTAGCTTGCCCTGCGCTCTTCCTTCTGTCTGTGTTGAGCGCTCAGTGGATCTGCGCTCGACAGTGCAGCCTAGGCGGAGTAGTCGAAACGCAGATTCACTGAGCGCTCAACACAGACAGCATCGTCAGAAGGAAAGTTGATAAAATAAATTACAAATTTTGTATTGTTCGATACATATGCGTACCGAACCGAAAGCACTGTATCGAACGGTTCAATATCGATACGAGTATCGTTGCACCCCTAATATATATATATATATATATATAATATAAAGGTTGATTCTGTTCATCTGGACATAGCGTATTGAGTGGGAGAAACGTTTCGTCACTCATCCAAATGACTTCTTCAGTCTCAGCTTACTGCAGGTTTCCCCAATCTTATCGTACATTTGCATATTGACTGAAACCAGCACCACTGAATGAACAATGTGCCGGGAGGTCAGTTCCTTCATCATGATTGTGCAAATTCTTATGACCATTGATCAACAACCACTGATCAATGGCCATGAGTACTATTCACAGAAAGTTGGGGAATGGCTGCAATCACAGCATTGCAGGATGGAGAAAGATGTACCCGTAGGCCTGTCCAGGATGTGTACATCCTCATCATTGAAAGAGGTAATGTAATGATGCGATTTGCTCTAAGGAATTTCCCTGCCACACGTCTGCACGCCCCCCTATCCCTTGCTAAATTCTTATATTTAAAAACTGTAAATAACAAGAAAAATACAATTAGTAACTGACTTTCACTTTCAGAACTCCAGATCAGTGAATGATGACAGTGACAGTAACACCGGATCCTGTTCCGTTTCAGCTTTTCATTAAACCAATAATAAAGCCACTGTTTCAGTGTAAAAACTACAATTAATTAAATACAAGAGAAATGAACCGGTTTCGGGGTGACAGGAGAAGGAAAAAATCTATAAATGTTCCTATTGTGTGTTAAACAACTGACATACTCCATGACCTCACAATTCCCTACAAAAGTGAGTTCTTCTTTTGACGTGTACACACGTCAGGTTTCAAATTGCAGCCATGCAGGCGGTTGTTGTCTTATAATGCTTTAATGCTCCTATTAATACTATTTACACGGGGCCCACTTTGGACTTTACACATCCGCCACCAGACACAGCCTTGCAAGGCTGTCCTATGTTGGTAATAATTCTAATAAAAGTGAGCACAAAAGAGAGGAAGACACCCTGCAATGAGCTGAAACATTAACTTATTTGTTCCTGCTTTAAACAGATTATTATTATGGTTTTCATATGTACCTGTTTTCACTGATATTAACTTTAAAAAAAGGAAATTAACTAGACAGGGCAACACGGTGGCAAGGTGGTTAGCCTTGTTGATGCAAGAAGGTCCTGAGTTCAGTTCCACCATCAGGGGTCTTTCTGTGTGGACTTCCCATAGTCCAAAGACCTGCAGTTAGTGGTTAATTGGAAACTCTAAATTGTCCATAGGTGTGAGTGCGAATGGCTGTCTGTGTCCCTGCGACAGACTAGTGACCTGGCTAAGGTGTACCCTGCATTTTGCCCTAAAACAGCTGGGATAGTGCGACCCTGAAAAAGGATAAGTGGAAGTGAATAGATGGATATAATTCTTTTTGTCATATTTTTCAAGGAACCTATTTTTGAGAACAGCATAATAAAAATGAAAATTCTGTTTTTGGTGTGCCACTCCAATATTTTTAGTGTCCCCTATATGGCCACCGTGAAGCCAGTGTGAATGTGCATTAAACCTACATTCTTTTTAAAAGCCAAAATAGAGAAATAAGTTGCAAAAATACTAATAAGCCTACAAAAGTTTACAGAAAACGACCCTTGCTTTTTACCTCATTATAAATGTTCTCGATATGGTCTCAGTCACTAATTTTGGGTAACAAGTCTGTTTTATGACTTGTATTCAGTCTAAGTTACAGAAAGGACGGTTTGAGGCATAGATTATACAATAAAGGCATAGATCACATCACTAATAAAGGTATTCTCAAGGGTTGGATAACTGCCAAAAACAAGAGGCTCCTGGTGATTTGTAAAAAAAAAATTAGTTTGGGTTCAGTTTAAGATTTGGTAAAACCAACAAATCAGAAAGGAAGGAAATCAATGAGGAAAATATGTTTTGGTAGCAGACTGACTAGGGATGACAGCTTTCAATTAAAATCATGTGTAACATTTTACAAGACTGAAGTCACATGTCGTTTAAGTTTCTGTTCTTTTCTAACAATAACCTGTCATAGCTTGGTTGTATTTGGAGCTGAAAGCGTGCAGCAGTGACATGCCTTTATAAAAACTGCCACAGCAATATTTATTTGTGTTGCAACTATAACGTTCATAATTGTAATTTGATTACTTAATCTATCCTCCTGTCCAGGTGAGATCACGTTTAAAATCTAAAAAGCTAAAAAGTATTTCATAATATCAGTGTGCAGTGTCCAAAACCAATGGCTGACACCACTATGTCCATCTACTTGCTCTCTGACCATCACAACCAGCTTTACATAGTTTCTGTTGTAATTTAACTATTCTTCTAAAAATGTTTTAATATTAAAAACTTCACCACACACGCGCACAAGTTACGAGAACCACTGCTCCAAGCAACTTCATCCCCTCGATGCTGGAATTTCTTTTGCATCTGTAAAACACCCACCAAGTGTGAAGCAGCTTAGTCAAGTATTATCTGATTCTGCTGGGTTAGAGTTGGCAAAGGTACAGACATTTCTTTTCTAAGTAGAAGTACAGCTACATAATTAAAAAATGCTCAAAAAGCTCAAATACTGATTCAACTTCTTACTCAAGTAAAACTGAAAAAGTACAGGCTCTGAAATCTCAAAATAATACATTAAAAGTAGCTCTTTGTTGGGCATTTCCATCTGTGCAAAGGACTTCATGCTATTCAATGTAACACAATATTAGAATTACATTAGAACTCTAGTTCAATTGAATTTCTAATTCTAATGCATTAAATCACCTTGAACACAAACAAAGAAAACTAAAAACTTAAAAAAAACCCCTCTATTTTAAGCTGCCTAAATTTTAGGAGGTGACTTTGCCTCCACACGTAAACAGAAAAGTGAGTATAGTCAGGGGTTAAAGTGGGATTCGGCAGATGGGGGTTTTAGTGATTATGCGTGGGGAAAAGAATCATAAATCACAATAATTTCCATGAACTCTAGTAGATTTTCTTTGTGAAAATCTACACTGATCTACACTGCTGAGGTTTAATGCTCTTTATGAATTTGCAGAGCTGAATTCAACAACGTATTGCCAGTTTCCATCCCCACTGATAGTATTCTGTTTATACTTTTAAAAAAATCTTTAAACCAGAAAAAAACCCGTAACTTCACATCATATACAGATACATATAGAAAGTAGAGATATTTGTGTAAAAATGTGGGGAGTATAAGTGAAAAGTTTTCAGAATAAATAATAATACTATTAATACTCAGAAATATTAACTAATAAATACTCAAGTAAAGCAAAGGTACTTGAAAATTCTCCCAAAGTATAATAATGATGTGTTTTTCCTTTAATAATTCCCACGTCTGTTATTTGGTGAGTGACAGATTGCCAGATCTCTGCCTGTGGAACTGAAGGTTGAGATGCCTGAGCTGAAAAAGTGACTGAGAGTTGGTTTCATATGAATTCTTGTTCAAGAATCTAAAACGACTAACAGGCATTTTGAAAAATGGCACGAAAGTGATATGAAAGGCATCATTTATATGAAACGCCCATCTTCAGACTTTCAGAACGCCATAAAAAACGAATCACTTCAATACTGTACTAAAAACTGGACACCGTATTGTTGTTTCATCTTTCTTGTGCACTACATATTCACATGCCTCTGGGTCAAACACTGACACACAGTCATCAGGGAACCGTTGTGGGGTGGCACACCTGTGATAATGCAAAAGACACACAGTTAACAGTGCATCATGTAAAGTCAAATATAATTGATTTTTCCATCTATTTAAATACCAGTAATTTAATGTAAACACTCAGGCACGGCAACATGCAAGTACAGTCCCAACAATTAGCTCTCCATCTAGATCCCACTGCATGCCAATTGTTATTGTCATCCTTACAATGGGTTGATAGATAGATAGATATTATTCTGGCACAGTTCCTATTGAACTAAAAAAATGTGAGTGTATGTTTATCTCTGTGTGTTATTTCTGTTTTTTTCTTACCAGGTTCTAATTTTTTTGTTGATGCACTCACTATTTGTCAGTGACAGCAGAGCGCACAGCGGCAGAGCCAAATATTTCTTCAGAGGAAAGCAAACATTGCAGTTTGATTAGGCACCATCTAAGTAATTACTTCTGTACATTTAATTACCAGTAAACATTAAGTTTTATAAAATTGCTGCTTATTGCCATAATTTATATAATTTTAGCCTGTCAGAAATGTACAAAACAACTGTTAACTATAACAAAAATGAAAGATTTGATAGAGCTGAAAAGCAACAGTCTGAGCAACAATTGACTGTTCCTTTTAAACACCTTTGGATGTAGATGTAGATGGGAAGATTCGCTACATACATGTGGAAGAGGTCAAAATGTCTCAAAAAGCAAACAACCAAAATTGGTGCTCGAGAAAGTCGTTTTTCTATTAGTTTGTACTCATTTTAAGAATTAGTTAAACAGTCAAATCAACAAATATTCAGATCTTCTTTATTTCTTTTAAATCTGAGAAATAACTTGATATGCCAAGTTTAAACAAACACAGTTTGCATGCAAGCGTACAAGCTTACTGGAAGTTACGGGCAGTAGGATAGACCACCCCTCCCTTCTGTTTAATTTCAAAGGTCAGGCAGCATTTTTTGGAAAATGATTTAGTTCTTTCTTCAAGGTAAATAGATATTCAGTTCTGATATCACATGATGACTTGTCACTGTGCTTTACTATTACAGGTATGTTTTGTTTCCAGTGAGGGACTATCAAAATAAGACAGGAAGTAATTAAAACATGAAAACACTGAACACTTAGACAGAGACTTCACCACGCAACACGGAGGAGGCAAGAAAAGTGATAATTGAAGAGACGCACAGACATCTGCATGAACACAATTACAATACATTAGCTTAGACAAGAAAGGATAAACACTGAGGGAGGAATAAACTAAAGGAAGAGAACTAAATACACTAAATGTAAAACCCCAACCAAACCACAAAACAAAGAGATAATACAAATAAATAAAGCCTCGAAGTCCAACAACCTCTCCACACAGGGTCAGAGACCCAGAACCATGACACTGAGTACTCAGATTGGGTGAAAATGTCTTAATCCCATTTTCCACATTATAGCAAGCTGACAGTGTAGCTTAATATGTGTTTGAATAAACTAACTGGGACTGAAGATAAACACCAAGAACAAATAAATCAGAGCTTCATGAGACATCTCATCTCATAGCTGAAGGGATGGTGTATTTGGTGACAGAGTGAGAGATCTCTGTCTTGGACTTTGGAGCTGGGGGTGGAAATGGAAGTTGGGATAGCTGAGTCAAAAAAAGTGTCAGAGAGTTGTTGAAGAAGTGGGTATAAGACAAACTCAGACAGGCGATAGCAGTCATGACTAAATAAAAAGAATCACCACCAACATTTTTCTTTTAATAATTTCATTTAGTTGTTTTTGCATTCAGTGGTACTCACCAAAGACATATTTATGGATTTTTATTCAAGAGTCTAAATATTGATTGAATCACTTTCCCGTTGCAGCAAAAATTGGGCATAGTTCTGTTGGGTTATCTCTCTTGTGCACTACATATTCACATCTCTTTGAGTCAAACACTGACACACAGTCGTCGGGGAACTGTCGTGGGGTGGCATACCTGTGACAATAAAGTAAAGTTAACACAGTTAACAGTGTATTATGTAAAGTCGAGATGACTAATGTTTTCCTCTACTTAAATAACAGTAATAAATCTACTTACGCAGCACAGCATCCTTGGCAAGTACAGTCCCAGCATTTACTGTTTCTCCATTTAGATCCCACTGCATGCCATGTCTCATCCATATCATCCTTACAATGGGTCATACCTATGAGTGAAAAAAAGATCATGAACATTTTTCAATGTTTATGTGTGTGCACAAAGAATATACTTTATGTCTTTCAGTATGTATTATTCCTTTTTTCTCACCATATTTCTGAGGCTTAACAAAGCACTGACTATTTGTCAGTGACAGCAGAGCGCACAGGAGCAGAGCCAGAGCCAAGTATTTCTTCAGGGGAAAAATTGAAGTTTGATTAGGCACCATCAAAGTACTTATGTATATTTAATTACCAGTAAACATCACACTTGATAATAATGTTGTCATTACTTTAGCCTGTCAAAATCAGCCGTTAACTGAGTTTCTTCTGAATTTGCAAAAGTAAAACTCACCATTGTGGAAGTCTGATTTGTCAGATCTGAAGAGTTTTGAAGAGTGAATATTGTGTTTCTAATGCAGGGCGCTTTCCTTTTAACAACTGCATGTACAATGACCTTTGGAAGTAAACAACTGGTGGTTTTGCCATATAAATGTGACGTAAAGACAGCTTCAACTCAAATGTCAGTATTCTCTAATGATAAGTGGCTGTCAGCCGGTTGAATTTAGAGATAAAAGTAAGTCATACCTGTTGGAGCAACGAGATGCCACAGTAGTCTGCGACTGAATATGGTAGTATAGCAAAATACAACACAAACAAAACAATTGAGATTCGGGGGGAAAAATATGTAATTCACGGTCTGTGAAGCAAAGGTTTATATCTAGGCTGCATTGGATATAGTTTGTCAATATTTCTAATCAGATGAAAAAAAAATGTTAAATGAGCTGAAATACACCAAATCATTGTCCTGGAAGCCAAAGTGCAGAACTGTTGAAAGCTGAAAAGAAGAAGTTTTAAAGTTGGAAATAGCTGAACATCTTTAAATGTACATAAGAAAAAGCTGATTAATGACAAAAGAAAATTTAAAGTAACAAAAAAAATTCTGGATGAATACTGAAAGCTCATATTCTTTAGATCACTTGAGTGGAATTATGGATTTCAAATGTCTAAACTCAAGAATCTCAAGTGAAGTTAAAGCTAACTGTTACCATCAATGTTGGTCCTTTGGTGTATTTGTAATGGCTTCCAATGTGACACAGACATCCAAAAGGTTGTGATTCAGTTGGTGTAAGTTAAAGTTAGTAGTGTGTAGGTAACATCTGTGCAGCTCACTGATGTTTTGGAGCCCACAAGGGGTCAGCATTCAGCAACAACGGCAACAGTCTTCGTGTCTTCATGCATAAGCCATTAGCAACATCTAATCTGCTGTCACGGTAACTATCTCTTCAAGTTTGATGAATGAACTTTGTTTATGGAAATCAGAAATTGGTTTACACAGTCTTCACAGTTATGCAGATGTCACCTAAATGTGTTGCTAGTTTTACTTCTTCTCCTTAATGTTATCTTTCTCTTTGCATCATGAAACCAAGATAAATTCTTTGCATGTGTCTTCAGCATTATTGGGTTTCTGCAGCTCCTGGTTTTCATGTGTAATACGTTCCAGCACACAAGGAATCAGACACCATGAACTGATTCCACAATATTTGTGGTCTCTTTATTAAGGGTGAATTATATAAAGGCAGTCACTGATCACCACTAGATGGTGTGATAGGGCAGCAGACTCCAGTATTTGCTCTGCATTGTGTTCTTCGCATCATATTCTAGAAAGGAAGAGAGAGAGAGAGAGAGATGAAAAGAGTTAGACTTCTAGGGTTTGTGGATCTTTCTGCTGGATGGCCTTGCCCTTTACAAAAACAGCAAATATCAGTGGGAGGGTGCATGGGGCTCTTCTCATCTCTACATAATACTGTGTTGGAACCACTGATGAGAGGGTCCCAACAACAGTGAGCTCCATAGCACTCGTGCTTTGTCTCTCTCCTCCTCTTCACCCTCTGAGTTAAGCTCGCTGCTCTCTATTGGATCATTGCTTTTTACACTTCAAGGATCCGTGCAGAACTGAAAGAAGTTTCTGCAGGAGGATTAAAACTTTGAAAACAACCGATGCTGGTTTCCTTCATCATCTGATGTTTATGAGACTTTTGCTTTTTTTTTCTGGAATAATGCCTTTGTGCTGGAAGAGAAGCTCCTGGTTGCCAGTGGTGTTTGGGACTGCGCTGGTCGTTCTTACTGCTGGTAATGCTGGACCGAATCAGGACAGGAGGCAACCTCAGTCATCCTCGTGCTTTGGAGGCTTTGATCTCTACTTTGTTTTGGATAAGTGAGTGAACTGACAGACATTACCTGATTTTCTATCGATAACTGAAAGCAGTTCATGATTTTTTTTAAAAATCTAGGAAGAAGCGTTTGTTGACGAAACAATTTGGTGTCTGTCTTTGTTTCTACCTCCACTAAAGTTTCTTCCTACCCTGAAAACTTAAGACAGTTCTCTAGCTAAACATTTTATGCATTGTTATGAAATCATACTTATGCACGAAGTTTAAAATGCATATTTACTTTATGCATAAAAGAATTGTGCTTTTTGTGTCCCCTGCAGCAATAAAATCATGGTTTTGCCAAGTGTTTTTATGATGTCATCATCCCATTTGTTATCATTATAAGTCTGGCGTCATGCAATGCAGGAAAATGGGTTAATGATGCAATGTTTTCATTATTGTGATTATTGCTCCATTTAACTGTCAGCTGCAGTCACAGTGCTGTGTTTGGTGTACATACGTACCTCATTAGCCAGTGAAAAGCTTGTCTTGATAATTATGTTTCTTCATATTCTCAGATTTTCAAATTCTGTGTATCTTAGGGAGTCATTGTGATAAAGTTATTTGGACACAGGTCATGATTTAGAATCCATTTCCCTGTTTATCTAAGCTCAGTTTGAGTTATCTTTGTTTTTCATTCAGCAGTGCAGCAAAGACAGCTGTACAAATCTGCAAAGTGGCACGAACCTCCCACAATAATCTATCACAATTACAGTTGACAGTCTTTTGGAGGGGGCATGTCGTGGACTCTTTTCATTTTGCAGGTTTCTGCAGGCAGCACATGATACATTGATAAGTTAAACCTGAATTTTGATGCTCTGCAAATTTAGAATTTTCCCAACTAATCCGTTTAGGGTAATAACTAATAATATTTAAGGTAAATCAGCACATAGCCTCTCTAGAACCGATGCTTAAATTGCTCAGGGAGTTGCCTTTGGACTATAGCAGAGTACTTACCTTCTGACATTTGTATTTTTAAATCCTGGTTTCAAACGACTTGTTTTTATTATAATATCACCACATGCCAAACTTCTTGGCCAACTAGGCCAAGAAAAAAAAAAGATCCAACTCATTAAACCACTCTTTTTTTATTTGGAGTTTTTAATTGGTGGATTTTTCTGTAGCTCCATTGTTTAGAGAGTCTCTACATGCAGAGGCAGAGAGAGATTTTCCAGTTGTCCTACAGTACTTCTCAGTGCCAAGTCCAGGCACATGCTGCTATTTCTTAGAGGAAAAATCAGGCACTTATGCAGGAGTGAGCAACTGTTTGCGTTAGCCATGTTTCAAAGACACAGGTTTACAGGTGCACCCTGGCAGCATTTGTTGTCGGGCATTAGCTGTTCCTTTAAATGTCTGTCTCCTCTCCAGGTGGGACTTCACTTTGCCTCTTAGCTGCGATGTCCTCCACCTGCCCTCACTGTCTTCTCACAGTATCTGCCTGATCTCTCTTCTCCTCTTCTCTCTTTTCCCCATGTCTGCGCTGCCTTTCTCCACTTGGTCCAGATGTTCCAGTGTTTCAGCCTGTTGGCTCAGATGTTTGTGCTGGGACTTGTGTCATGGTGACAATGGAAAAATACGTGTGTTATGAAAACACAATTTCATTGAAAGCCGTGATAAAAATCAGCAGTGACACATTCAAAAGACATCTAGGCTCACAAAATGTCGGCGTTATCAGCCAAAAAAACTGTAGCTGTGTACTGATATTGATACAGATAATTGAATAATGAGATAACTATACAAAACAGCTTCTCTGCTGAATCCTTTAATCCCTCCTTGATCTCCTGATTTTTATTTCCTGACAAAAAACAGAGTGGGATTTGGCTAACTTTGCTGTGGCATTTGCTATGCAATCAAGAAAAACGTTAAGTAAAAACTGTGACAGTAAAGAGAGAACAAAGTTCAAGATGATTAACAGAAACACTGATCAGCTGTTATTATGCAGCAGGGTTAACGAAGCCTTATTGTGAGTGTATTTCGATGACTGTAAGACTAAAGTAACTACAGCTGCACAAAGAGGATTTTAGAAATTCGAAGATCATTACTACTTCGTAGAGTAAGTTCACCATGCTCTCCAAAGCATTTATTCTGCAGGCTCTTTCAAGTCAGCTGTTTTCTTTGTAAGCACTCCTTCCCCCCTGGGCATAGACACAAGGGCCCCCAATGTCAGGGGCGGTGGCTACAGAAAGAGACACAAATACAAACAGATGCACAGCTTCAAAAACATGACCGCAGTTACCCGAAAGAGACACAAACAACAGAAGAGAGACCACGAACCATAATTCACAGTGACATACAAAGATTAAAACAGACATAAAGTTCATTTTTTATGGAGACAAAACAACTTACAAAAGACTCAAAAGACATGGTGGTATAATTTCAGGTGCTTTGGGGTCTTTTTAAGACTTGGTCTTGCACCTGTCTGAAAGTGCTAGGGTTTTTTTTTTTGTTTTAAATTAATGCCTTGGGCTACTGCCAGAGGAGAGGTCATGTAGTTTAGATGCACAGCTGCGATTTTAAATAACACATCATCATATTAATTTGATCTTTTTCTTGTCAGATCTGGGAGCGTGCAGCATCACTGGACTGAAATCTATCACTTTGTTGAAAATTTAGCTCAGAAGTTCATAAGGTAAAGAAATAAAAGTGTTGTAACAAGAATCTGTGGGAAAGTTTGTAACAAGAAATGATGACAGATGAATGTTTTCTCCTGTCTTTTCTCCAGCCCACAGTTGCGGATGTCCTTCATTGTGTTCTCCACTGAGGGACAGATCTTAATGAGGCTCACAGAAGACAGGTGGGTGCAGCTCCTCCTCCACAAAAACAAAAACCAAAAACTGGTCCTAATCCTTTAATTTTCTGCCATCCAGCTGAAAGGAATGAGCGTAATACCAGATCTGGACTGAGGTCACATACAGTTATGCGCTTATGATTTTTATGACCAAGAAGAGATTCCAGACAGATACTTTCCTTTGCTCTGCAGAGTCTGCATAAATACTTAATCATGTGGTGTTTGACACGATGAGGACAGTTTATGTATCCAATCTTTTAATGTTTCAGTGCTTCCTCTACAAAAGACTCATTTCCTGTCTGTCTGTGCAAAAGTGTCTCAGGCCAACACACACCAATACCATTCCAGTTTATTCATCTGTTACACATTGCTTGCATTTTCTCAAAATGCTGCCCTCATGGAAGCTATTATCCTGTCGCCACGCCCTAAAGTATCTGGTTTTTATGCAAAACCATGTTCAGAAATGAATCTGACAAAATAAATATTTCAGTTAGATTAGATATTCCCTTGTCTTCTGCGTGTCCGCTCAGGGAACGCATTCGCAAAGGACTGGAGGAGCTTGAGTTGGTTCGACCAGGAGGAGACACTTTCATGCATCTGGGCATCATGAGGGTGAGTGGACCTTCAAGCTGGCACCTCCTGCTTCAGCTGCAGCACAGTCACCGCGTAGTTCAGAGCACTAGATGACTGAAATGTTAGAGACACAAGGAGTTCCCTCATTCCTTGCATGCTACTGGGCTTACGCATGTTTAATTGATCTTTTCTTTTATTGTTCGCAGGCCAGTGAGCAGATATACCACGGAAACATAGAAGGTGTGTTTTATTCCTCCTTATAGTGCGCTGCAGATTTTTCAAGTGTAATTTTTACCAAAACCTGCGAATGGATGAAAGTTTTGTCTGTTTCTGTGCTTTACTGAACTCAAATGGGTGTTGCCGACTTTAGGGACAGGAGGTCAAAGGGGTCACAAGATAATTAGAGTCTGAGCAAAAAAAAACACTGTTACGTGATGCTCCCACATGAAATTGCCTTTTTTGTCCTTGTGTGTGTGTGTGTGTGTGTGTGTGTGTGTGCTTTAATGATGCTGTTACTGGTCCAGGCCTATAAACTAGTCACAATAAACAACTTGACAAAGAACAACACAATTATTGCTGAGAGCTCAGGGGAAGAGGTAACCTTCAGTGTAAGCCTTTGAAAATTTATGCACACGTCGGAAAGAGCCAACAGTCGTGGCTTTAGTTATGGTTTACATTTGCTCGTTGACTTGAGGTCACCTTTAGGAGGCCTTTAGATGCATGTGATTTGATTTAGACTGAATGAGATATGCAATTACAACAATTAAGGTTTAGATCATGTAACTACAAACAGTGTTCTGTTAGCTCAGTCAAGGTGGGCGACGTTTTGGTAGCGCGTGCATGCGTTTGTGTCATTCTGCCTGTAAACACGATAGCTTGGAAATTTTAGGATGAATTCTGGGGGTGTAGAGTGGGGTCATGGTAACGATACAACATACAGGCATATAGGGAATTATATATGGAGGATGCCAAATATCATGTTAGTTTGTATAGCTGAAGTATGTAGCTAGAGTATTTCATCTGCTAGGCCAGTAAAACTGCAGCAGGGGTGATTGTATTCTTTTTGCTCACAGGTTATCGCACTGCCAGTGTTATCATAGCTCTGACGGACGGAGAGTTACACGAAGATCTTTTCTTCTACGCTGAGAGGGAGGTGAGAGGAAAAAAATAGGTCACACGTGTTTCACAACCAGGTGAACTATGTAAACGATTAAACATATGTGGGACCAGATCAAACACTGCCATTCTGTACATCACCACTTTGATCCTCATCTTTTAGTCAGACAGCGGGGCCAGAGCCTTCCCCGGATTCATACATCAGAGCTCGCATTCGCATCTGCTCTGGCCTCTAATAATTCAGCTGCTCCTCTGATCATTCAGACTTTGCAGGTGAAGGCGTGTGAAAGCCACAGGCTTTAATCAGCTTTTAGTTGCTTCAGACACATGTTGACATTGAGGATGGTGTTCCTGGAAATGTTCCTCCTGGAAGCTGTGGGAGGTCTTAGGTTGTTTCTCGATGTCAACACCAAAAACATATTAACTGGAAATTTGACTTATGTGTTCTGTCTGGTTTTGTGGCATCTGAGGGACGTTTCGAATGTTACATCATGCGTGATTAATATTATTAAGTGGAACTATGATGGTGCCTGGCTTCTTTTAAAGAGTTTTTCCAAGTGCCAGATAAAAACAAGCCTTTTTTGGGTTTGTTGTGGATGGTGTTGTGAAATGCAGAGGTGTAATTGAAGCCAGGTCTTCCTGTTTTTGCTGTAAATCTGTGTGTGTACTTGACAGGCCAACCGCTCCCGAAGTCTGGGTGCCTCGGTTTACTGCGTGGGGGTGAAGGACTTCAATGAGACACAGGTGTGTGTATGCTTTTAAGTTTTAGTCTGAACCTTACTGGCTTATGGCACCTGAACTTGAGAGAGAAATGGATCGCACTGCTGTAAAAATTTAAGCTCTGGAAATCCAAACTTTATTTTGAAAATCCTGAAACTAGCGTTTTTAAAGAGTTAAGTGCTTGACATCACATAAAGTCATAACTGTAAGTAATTTAAACCCTGTCTCTGTTCATGGACAGCTGAAGCAAACATATTCAAGTGAGTTAAGTACTCCAGCAAAGACATGAAATATGTTTTAACTTATGCAGCTTTATCCAAAGGCTTGGTTTCCTAATCACTGCAACATGCCAAGTGAAGAGGACTTTCCCCCCGCCTCCTTTGTTTGTCGTTGAAGCTGTTTTATTTTAAGGAAGTTGTGTAATTTTGTTATGCCACTGGACAATGTCTGAATGGAAATCTTGGATGAATAAGTGTGCCACTTGTCTCTTTTGATTACAGTAATTTGTTTTCTCTCTAGCTGGCAAACATTGCTGATAGTAAAGACCACGTCTTCCCTGTAAATGATGGATTTGAGGCTCTGCAAGGAGTCATCGATTCAGTAAGCATTTCAGTTCTACATGTTTACATCAGACAGACGCTCGGCATCCGTGTGAAGTGTTATGATCAGGACTTTCAGACACAGGAAAAGTCAACGGAGATCTTATTGCTTTAATAGGCTTTATATAATCTCTCCCTTGACCTCCCCTTTAATCCATAAACATGTTGATCAAATATCAGGAAACTAGTCCTTCTGGACAGAGACAGAATTCCAGGAAAACCTGCTGGGACTTTCCTTCTTTTGATCAGTGTGACTGATAAACACAAAGTATGTCCTGTATCTCTTAAGATTGACCTCAGTGTTTTCCATTTGAATGCTAGGATGAAAAATTTGAATTAGTTTGTTGTGAATGTGCTGATGTCACTGGGATATGGGATTTGTTGAGCAGAAATAAGGGCCAGACAGCTGAATTACATCTGGAGCAGCTTAATGACAAGTTGAAAGCAGCTGCTTCTCACTCATGTGAAAGGGGCAGTTGATCATGAATCGTCCTCTTGATCTTCAGGGTTAAAGAGGGTATGTTCCTGGAGAGCAACAAATATATATATAATACTCAGTGTTGGGAAGGTTACTTTTAAAATGTATTCCACTACAGATTACAGAATACATGCCCCAAAATGTATTTTGTAGCGTATTCTGTTATGTTACTCAATGACAGTAACGTATTCTGAATACTTTGGATTACTTAATATATTATCATGCTTTTTACAACTACATGAATGTACTATTGCTGTGTGATTTATTACTATTGCTGAAGGTCCACGGCTCCGAACCGTAGTAAAGGGACCTCTGACTAATACGTCGGGTTCCGTGTCGGGCTCATAGCTGAAACCTAGCTTTACTTTGTTGTCTGGGTCAAGTTTGAGACAGAGAGGCGTTGAAAGACTGCTCCAACGGAACTTATTGTTTTGGAGGAAAACACCAACAGTACAGTCGAGTATTAATAGCTTACTTACAACTGGGCTCGTCAGGCACTCTTCTTGGCTGCAGTGGTTATTATTATATTTACATGCTTCCAGCTCCCATTTCTGCTCGATGACTGCTCGTACCTTTCCACTCTCCTTTTTCTCCCTCCTCTTGCTCACAGACACATAACGTGTATGGCAGTCCATTCTCCCAGCAGCACGGACTACACTGCCCATGAGGCTACATTCTTTAGGGCTATGACTGTAGCATTCTGCCTATTAGCTTAGCACAACAACAACAACAAAAAGGTGCTCTCTCACTCAGGAAACACATAGTCGCAGAGAGAGCGCGCGTCACCCTTTAACCATGGCAACCATAACGCTGCCGCCTGGAACAACAGAACATAGCTGTCAAACAAAACCCAAACAGTCCTGACCCGCGACAAAATGAAACAGGAAAATACCGCCGTGTAATCCATTTATTTCAACAAAGTAACTGTATTCTAAATACCACCTTTTTAAACGGTAACTGTAACGGAATACAGTTACTCATATTTTGTATTTTAAATACGTAACGGCGGTACATGTATTCCGTTACTCCCCAACACTGATAATACTGTACACATGTGAGATTAGTAATGTTGAGGAGATGCTGATTAATTACACCATTATTCGAATAAGTCAAGGAAATACAGGATGTAAATGGGAGCAAACGTTTATTTAACAAGGACATAAAAGTGGACTTGGCTCAAAGTGGCCATTTAAAGTGGAAAGAAATAGATGACCACGAGAGAAAGATGGACAGCAGGAAAACCACAGTGCTTATCTCAATGTGTCCCTCAGATCCTGAAGAAGTCCTGTATCGAGATCCTGGCAGCAGAACCATCCAGTATCTGTGCAGGAGGTAAAACTTTACTCTAGTTCACCTTCCTCAGGCCACTCATTATAATATTAGGATTTTTCTTAAGATGGTGAATGAATTTGAGTATGCCGAAAAGTCTTTTCGTAGAGCGCATTTACCTTCTAGGATGGTATATTTGTATCACAAGCTTTCAAGCAGTCATCATGGGCATGGATATCATGAATCGAAATCTATCAGTTGAGAGCTTTTAATGAAGTCTTCTTTTTCCAGAGTGTAATAATTGCTTATGTCTTTAATGAATTTAAAAACAAAACAAAACAAGAATTGGGTGCTTGATTTTCTTTCAGGGTCACAGGCTCATTTACATACGCCAACACTAATATTTGATTAAATGTCCCAAACTGTATCCGGCAAGAAACTTTTGGTAGCCATCAATGAGTTTCTGGAGTAATTCTGTCTGGATATTTTAGCACTCTTCTTGGCAGACTTGGTAGATTTCATTTAAATCTGTTAGTTTCCCGGCACAGACCTGGTTCATAAATTTTCGGGTTGACGTCAGAACATTCAAGAAGCTTAATGTTAGGGATATTTGTTTGGGATCATTGTCCTATTGGGAAAGAAATGTGTCAAAGAATTTTGGAGGCAGTCCTCCTTCATTTTACCATCTATTTTGTTCATCAGTACCACTGGCAGCAAACAGCCCCAGAGCATGATGCTACCACTACCATGCTTGACAGCTGGTTTAGTTGTCTTGAAAGTCTCACGTTTACAACTCCAAACATTTCTTGGTCAGCACCCTCTAAATCTATTGGCGATGTGAAACTCCCTTTACTGGGATGGTGAAAAAGGTTTTTGTCGTGTGGTTTCCAGTTCATGGAACTCTTGGATCTTCCTGAACGCCATTTTCCTCTCATCTGAGGGGAATCCACACTTGACCCTGTGTGGATTAGAGAAAATCCAACTTGCACACCCAGTTCTTGTTTTAAACTAATTTCCCCTGGAAAAAGAGCTGTTGAAAGAAATTATTAAAAGCTCCAAATTTCCACGACATTCATGCTCAACACGAGTGTATGTAAACTGCTGCTTGGGATTACTTATTTGGACCAAAGAAGATGAAATAACTTCATTTATTTTCAATAATATTTCATAGATGAGGTGACATAATGTGCTTCTCTTCGCCTTGTCAGAGTCCTTCCAAGTGGTGGTGAGAGGAAGTGGATTCCTTCACGCCCGAAATGTTGACAAAGTGCTGTGCAGCTTTCGAATCAACGACACCCTAACTAAGAGTAAGTGAAGCATTGCTTATCAGGGTGTTACCCCTTATTCACTGCATGAGCTATTTTATTACCATATAACATCATATCTGATTATGCTGTTAAACTATGACAAAGACGGCTGGAAAACACAGATGAGTGTGTGAGACGTTGTGAAATTCACCTAAATTACACCGGCCTGATTTTCCCAAAAGATAAACACTACTTGAGCCACACCGCTGGAGTCCTCGATGATCAAATGAGCAGCCAGGTTTTATTTATGCATTTTTTCAAACACATGGTGTAATTTTACAGTCTGGAATCAAGGTAAAAATTAAAACAGGAGATTAAGGAGAACCTGTACCACACACAAAGGAAATATCTTTAAAGTGGCTTACAGTAACGCTTCCTACTTCACAAGCCACTGCAGCTGCATGAGGTGACGGTCTAATTACAAAGCAGGACAATAACCAGCATTTACATAGAATGAAATGTGTGCTCCGCGGAAGTAAGACCACTGTGACCGTTTCTAC
Source organism: Haplochromis burtoni (assembly GCF_018398535.1). Classification (NCBI taxonomy): domain Eukaryota; kingdom Metazoa; phylum Chordata; class Actinopteri; order Cichliformes; family Cichlidae; genus Haplochromis; species Haplochromis burtoni. Next base: position 892,862 of record NW_024582423.1, read on the forward strand.
TTTCATTGTTTTTACTGTTTAAATCTACAAATTCACTGAGATGATTTTCTGGAGCTTGGATTTGAATTCTAATTGTTTTTGCATGATATTATCTAACGTCCTGTAAAACTGATGACATGGAAGCAATTTGAGCAAAATTATCTCCTCATGTCAATCCCATTATACGTGGAGGTTCCTCCTCCACATTCATTCACTCCTCTAGAACCTTTGCACACAGACTTCTGGACTTTGTTTACTTTACATCAGCAGTAAGCTTTCAATGAAAAATAATATTGTCACAGTTAGCTTTCAGAGAGACAAATGTATCATTTCTTGAGAAATAATTGCTCCTTCTGATTCCTGCTCTCAGCCCTCTGCTTACTTTGCAAGTCTGGAAAAGTGTATAAAAGGAAAGCAACAACATGCAACTACATGTGTCAAGCAGATGAATCCATGTTTGGGATTTTATCCCCAGGAAAAAGTAGCAGCAAGTATAGCCAGGCGTGCAGGGATTTGGCAGTTCCTGTCCTGAGCTATTCATTGTTTTTGTGACAGATGTTGTACTGGACAACTGTGGGAAGGGTGAAAGAAGAGACAAGAAGAAATTAACACTGTTAGATGAAACGATCCACACAAGTCCTGTGTCTGTTTGATAAACTTGAAGCTACGGCTAACCTGGGCCTGTCGACATGTGACCAAATCCACTCAACAGCACTTTTAAAGCTGACAGTTTGAGTCATAGCATGACACTGAATAAATGTGGTTTATGTCACACCGTTGATATAATATAAGACATTAAGGTTCAAGGTTACTTTATTTATACCTGTAGGTAAATTTGCTGTACAGAAAAAATTATTGCATTTGGCATCCCCTCACAAAACACACATTAAACCCGACAAACACATATTTGATAATTTGACAAGATTAATTCAATAAAACAGTTTTTATTGAGTTCAGTGACAGCAGCAGGGACAAAGCTGTTTTTATAACTCTTTGACCCACACTTTGGGACTAGAAACCTCCATCCAGAGGAGAGAAGCTGAAATTCACCCCATAAATGATGGGAGCCATTATTAAAGATTTATAAAGCCATTCCTCTGTAGCTGTTTAGAGCACAGGGAAGCCAGACAGGGCCATGACTCACATATAAGACGACTGGAGTGTCTCACTATCTGATTCAGTGAGCTTTTCTCTGTGACAGAGGTCTAACCGAACCATGCCACCAAACAAAAAGATACAACAAACTCAATAAAAGAACGATTGTTCGGTCAATGTGGAAATGAGCAAATTTCCTAAGGCACTAAATGCGCTGGTGACCCTTTAATTAAAGTGACTCCATGCCCATTTTGTTGCTTCCTAAAATCAAGAACCATATCTTCTTTTTCAGATATGTTCAGTTGGAGTTAAGACTCCTCACGCCAATGAACAAAGTCATCAATAACTAGACTGTGTGTAGTTTCACCCTCTTTAAGTAAGCTGGCAATAACAGAGTCATCTGCATATTTAATGATGGCCCTGCTTTTATATCTGCTCTGACACATGTTTGTATAGAGAATGAATAATAAGCACGATAACAAACGCTCTTGGGGAAAACCTGTAGAGGAGAACAGTGGGTCGGACAGAACCCCATTTATTCTCACTCTTTGTGACCTGTCAGCTAAATAGTCTAAAATCTAATCCACCAGGTTTTCCCCAACTTCAAACTGTTCTTAAAGTCTTTAGATTAAAATATTGGGGTGTATTTTATTAAAAGCAGAGGAGAAATCGGTAAACAGAAGTCGTACAAAAGTCTCTTTACTCTCTACATGTTTAGAAATCAGATTAAGTAGAGTCAATGGTGCATCCTGATAAGTTTTTTAAAGACTTTCATCACGACTGAGGTGAAGGCCTGAAGTCAGTCAGAACTTTCAGGCGACCAGCTTTAAGGACAGGAACAACGACAGCTTCTTTCCAAAGAGAGGGCACATGTTGCATTTGCAAAGATTTATTAAAAATAACCTGAAATAAAAGACTGAGTTCTCTAGCACAAGATTTAAATAGGCGTCCACTAATATTATCAGGATCGTGGCTTTTGTTAATAAGAGGTAGGAAGATTTTTGTTACCTGTGAGCAGTGTCAGTTTACTTGTTTCCTCTGGTTTACTATCTTTAAGCTAAGCCGATCTAGCCACCTCCTGGTTTAGAAGTATGAGCATCTTATTCCTGGCAAGAAGGGGATTTCCCCCCAAGCTGAACAGAACCCTGTGATGTATGATCTTCATCTACGGTTACAATCACAGACACAGGCAGTCTGACTAAACCAATTAGACACAAATGGTTGTGCTTTACACAATGCTTTCCTGAGAACTCTCACAGTGCAGGCTGGGAAAAAAGCACAAGTAACCATCTGCGCTTTTTGCTTTTGCAACTGTAAGATTCTTCAGAACTCCGCTGTATTTAACCAGTGTCACCGAGTTTATAGTATGGTACAGAGGATGACTAACCTCTCAAAAATCAGCCATAATCTTAAGCAATAACTCCAAATAATTAAGTGGTTGAAGATGAACTTCAGTCATCTGTCTTCACCTCCCAGTTAAACATGACCTCTCTCTGAGCTTGGGGAGTAAACAGTCTTATAAACCTTTATGACACTGACTTCGAATGCCTGCCAGAATCCTTTTATCCACCACGGATTTAAATTGTGGAAAAATGTAACTGCAGCAAATCGTGTTTCATCAGCTCTGAGCTGGACAAAGTTTGCACTTTGCTTTCACGCTGTAAGGCCACTCTGAGTGCAAGGTGGGTGCAGAGTTGAACTCTGACATCTGTCCCAGTTCGTGGCGGCGTGGAGCTGTTTTGGCCTTGCTGCCTCCCTCTCTCGCCTCTCTTCCTCTCCCTCCTCCATTGTATTTTTTTAGAGAAGAGCAGCCGCTTGTGTTGATTTCCTCAGTTCTGGGGTATGCGCTCGCCTTGCCAGGATAAGCAGACAGGCTTGCGCGATGATGTTTGTTGGATCCGCTTTCCTGGACAGCCAGCTGGATGAGGAGAAGACCTACATTTTGCCAGAAAAACAAAAAGTGTGGTGAAATTGTTTGTATTGGCATTCCTGAGCAGGGTGCAGATGCCTTCAGATGGGAAAACAACAAAGTGCTTGTTTTGCAGATGCAGTCCTCTCTAATTGTTTGTCAATCGACTTACAGTGAAAGATGTGACATCATTCGACTTCTGTTAACAAATGCGCAGTTTCCGCTCTTGTTGTCAAATATTTGTTGAATTAAATTTAAGTCTTGTCTAATCAGTCAATAAATTCATTTTACTGCAATCTGGCAGAGATGTCATAAAAAACGGTGATTTGAAGGTGAAAACATGTTTCAGGAGCTGCATGTGTCCTTGAACACTGCTCACAATTCCAGTCAGGAAAGTTTGGCTCATGCTTTTGCTGTTTTTCATGACCCTTTTTCCCCTCTGCTTCTCTAGTGGTGAAGCCATTGGTTGTGGAAGATACATATCTACTCTGCCCTGCCCCAGTGCTTGAAGAGGAGGGGATGTAAGTCGTATAATTTACTTAAATAAATGTGAGGTTTCAAATGAAACCCTCTGCTCTGCTTTTCAAGGTTAAAACGGGGCTGAGATATTTTTCTTTTTCTTTGCCAGGGCAGCAAATCTTTATGTCAGCATGAACGAGGGTCTCAGTTTCATCTCTAGCTCGGTCACAATTACCACCGTGAGCTGTGTGAGTACAATAAGATATAGGGGCATTTGGCCTTTAGCGGGGGCTTGGAGCAGCACAGAGTGTGGAGCTACAGACGGAACACAAAAGTGGTTTACATCCAGCGCTCTTTGTGTTCAGACAGCCTATGCTGACGTGTCCGTCTCTTTTACAGTCTGATGGGACCATCCTGGCCGTAGCTCTGCTCATCCTGATGCTGCTCCTGGTCTTGGCTCTCCTCTGGTGGTTCTGGCCTCTGTGCTGCACTGTGGTCAGTTCCCTGCAACGAAAACATGCACTCGTGCTGCTTTACAGATTGCTCTCAGCCTGCTCCTTCTTACATTTTACATGGCTACAAAGAGTATGGGGGCTGTAGCCGAGCCATTTACGTCCTAATTGATACCACAGACAATATAGTGAAGCCTGGAGTCTGTGTATCAGTATTCCTCCTTTGGATCCTTGCATCTTGCAAAAAAAAAAAAGTGATACAAATTAAAACTAATATTTGATTCATTTCTTTTTAATTAATCCAAAGGTTCAAAAAACACTCAATTTTCCCAAAAAATTGAATTTTTTATTATTTAGGCTGTAAAGAGTTAATTTTTACTGGACTTTAAAAAACACTCTGTTCCTGAGGGATCTTTGTTGCTGAAGTTAGTCCACAACCAGTAAATAGTCTTGGCCATCAGGTGAACATGCGTTTAAGCAATTATACCTCTCCTAAAATTATTTGCGTTTCCAGAGGTTACTGCAGGTAACCTCCAAGTCAGTATATTTAGTTAAGAAGATCTAACTTGTAGCAGATTTTTCTACCATTTATGGCTTTACTTGATTTGTTGCCAGTGGTGTGGAAACAAAAGCGTCTATAGCCTGAATGTTTTGGTTGATATCTTTGTCACTATGAAGTTTTTAAGTAGCGGGATAACTGATTCCAAGTAAAGAGTTTTTTTTTTTGTTTTTGTTTTTTAATGTACTTATGCAAAAGCCATCTGCTCAGGACTCGGTGAAATGAGGAAATGCTTTCCAAAAACATGTTTGTGGGATTATTTAGCATCAAGGTATTTCAGCAAACTCACTTGCTACCACATGCCCTCTGTACAAATCCGTACATCTCCTTTCAAATTGTCACGGGCATGGGGTCTCTTCAAAATGCACTGCAGTGTTTCCACTGGAGCTGGAAACAGGAAAGCTGAGCCCTGCCAGAGAGAGATGTCAGCTTTTACAACACAGCTTTCTCTCCCTTCACTCTTTTTCTGTCCATGTCAATTCGCTTGCAAGTTGAAGTTCGTGCAGCAAGTGTGTTTGGGAAAAAACGACACTAGGTTACCAAGGGGAGTCTTTTTTTTCTTTCTTCTTTTTGTTCCAGGATTTGGAAAAGAGTGCAGGAAAAAAATCACAAATAAGAATCAGAGTGACTTAATTTGCCAAATGCATTTAGTGGAGATGAATCTGTCTTTATTACACCTGTGAAAAAACCCTGACGGCTCATGCAGTGAGGAAAAAGTTTACATGGGGATAGCAGCGGTGTACATTGTTGTGCATTCATCCAAGTTTTGAGTTGCATAACATCGAAGTAGATGGATAAATTGTTTTTCTTTCCCTATTTATGTGATACTAACTAACGTATAAATACTATAAAAGTTATCCATAAAACTAAAAAGGCATAATGTGGCATTTATGAGGTTGTTACTCTTCTCTTGCTTTAACCAGCAACCTCAAGGCAAAAAAATCTGGATAGCAGATTTCTAGGTCAGCGCCTTGCTCTTGTAAGTCGTAGAGACTAAGAGGGAAAACATTTCTCAGTCATTTGCTGTTGTGTAGCCACGTCACTGTGCATAAAGCGCGCATTGTTCTGACACGCAAAAAGCATTTTCAAACATGTCTCTGCGACTTCTGTCATCTCCTGATGTTAAACAATGCTCTCCATCTTTTTCTTCCCATTCACTCTGCTTTTTCTTCCCCTCTTTTATTTCGCCCACAGATCATCCACGAACCACCACCACCGCCAGCTGTGGAGGATAGTTCGGTAGGAGCTTCACAATCTCCGCCTCCTATCTGTTTTGTCAAGACTGAAAAAGAGTGCTTGTGATTTAAGACTTCGACAGCTGCCAGCGTTTAGCTTATGTAATTGTTAGAGTGACAGCGTAAACCTCAATGACCACACGGCGTCACTGACTTTCCAGCTTTAAACTTTCAACACTCGTTTTCTGATTCATTTGACGAGAGTTAACGCCCTCTCAGAACAACGGCATCGTGACTTTTACAGCACCCCACCACACACATGCACACACACCATTTCTGCTGTTTGTAAGAGCACTGCTTTTGTGTCCAAGACTTTAATTTATGCCTTTAAAAATTCTAACCATTTGGACCTGCAGTAAGAAGTTTAAAAACTCAATAATAATAACTCAATAACTCAAAAACATAATTTCAATTTAGTTTTAAGATCAAACCGCAAGTCCAAATGACTCGATTCGATACAGTTTAACGGTCCTCAAACACGCTGCTGCAGCTGTGGGACGTATCAGGCTGCATCTGTTTGCACAAAATTAAACAGAAAATTAGGTTTAACTGCTGAATTTAAATGCCAGTGACATCCACGGCCTCAAAGACTGCTTTTATTACGGTCTCCTCTGTGCGACATCCTGGTAGGATACGAGACAGACAGGGTGTATTAAAGAGCTGAAACATCACAAGTTTGGCTAGTGGGCTTTTTCATTTCCTTTGATCAGACAAACTAGAGCAATGGGGACATAATGACAGCTCAGGGATAGGAAGGACAGAGAGAGAGGGGCATTCATTCCAGTTTGCCTGGTAACAAATAAGAGTTCTGTGCAAAAGTCTTGTGCCACTCCTCTTTCTTTATATTTTGCTTCCAAGAGGGGCTATTTTGTCATAGTTTTCTTGAGCAATAGTTCTCCAGGCTTTCTTTGGAAATTGGCAGGGAACCATTTTTTAAACTGTATCTTTCTGCACTTTGTTACAACAGCCTGTGGCAAAAACACAGAAATATTCCTGTTTCATAAAACATGCCAAAGATAATACAGTGTTACAGGCATAAAATAGTATTTTCATGAACAAGATGATTCAAAAAGAGTTACACTTGGTATATCTCTGCATGTTGTGCAGTGTGTCCTTAAAAAATTTGAGGAAACTGGACACGAAAGGGACATCTGCAGCAGATGGGCAGTATCTGGAAATGTCCTCAAATAGGGAAAAAGACCTGACACAGGATCCGAGAGATGCACCTGGCACTTCAGTCGATCCGTCTGCTGTTCACTGAAGCTCCATCAGAATTCATCTCAGTGAAAGGGTGGCAGCTGAGAGTGAGGAATCCAAATTTGTTCAAATTATCGTCAGTGCTTATGAAGTGAGTGAGTGCCTACAGCATCTGTAAAACACGTGGAAGCTCTGTCATGGTTTGGTGATGCATTTCAGCCAGTGGCGCTGGGCAGCTTGTCAAAATTGATGGAAATACACACAAAAAAAACAACCATCAGATTTTGATCCACTGTGCCATATCATCTGGAAAGCATCAAATTGGCAGCAGCTTCATTTTTCATCATGACAATGACCCCAAACACACTGCCAATGCAGTAAAAGTGTACCTGGATAGAAAAAACACACAATGGAACTCGATCAGTCGTTGGTTCCACATTATTGAAGCAGAGTGGGATCTTCTTGACAGAGAATGGAACAAAAGGCAGGAAAGCTTATTTAAGACACTTCAGGCTGTGTTGAAGAATAAAGGCGATCATACCAAATATTGACTTTTAAGCTTGTTAGAACTGTCAAAACTCTTTTTTTGCCTTATATACTGGATTTCCATGCATGTGAGTTAGCAGATGTTTAAATAAATTGCTCCTCCTATTTCGCTTTTTCCTAGAAATGTGTGAAGAAATAAGGGGCGGGCCTTTTGCACAGTACTGAATGTTTACTGCCTCTTAGTTCAAGCTAAGGGGTGATAAACATTGGTGAAATGGTTAAACAACAAATACATTTAAAAAAACATTTCCTGTTGCTCTCCCGCAGGATGATGAGGACTTTGAAGCCCCCAAGAAGAAATGGCCGACTGTTGATGCCTCCTACTATGGAGGAAGAGGCGTAGGGGGGATCAAAAGGATGGAGGTTCGCTGGGGTGAGAAAGGCTCCACTGAAGAAGGAGCAAAGCTGGAGAAGGCCAAAAATGCCAAAGTGAAGATGCCTGACCAGGAGTATGTGTCACCACCCCCTCGGGTTCTTAACAATGGCATGCAGAAACCGCCGGCGCCACGCAACTGGTACTCACCCATTAAGGTAGGGGAGGGGG